>NW_027598237.1:0-50336 GCF_964194155.1 Cetorhinus maximus | reverse complement strand
ACTTTGCATCCTCTGGTCCTGAAAGATGCTACATAAATGCAAATTCTTTCTAATACTTATTTTCCCTCTAGAATTTCTCTTCCTGTTAGTTCTCTATCTTCCTTGAGCCAGGCACCTTTTCCCATTCAAGAGTATAAACTGGGGACGAGGCTTTGACCCACATGCTATTTTCCCTTTCTCTTGGAGTGTCACATTGTCTCCTTTGATATGGGAGTTGAGACTCAATTTTTTTCTCAATATTGTCCTGTGTTCCTACTTGGTTGCTGTTAGGCTTCAAAAATGGATGGTTCTGAATGCATTCTACTTACAGTCCTCACCCTTGGATCAACAGTTGCTTTTGTGCTTTTTATTCCAAATTTTAAAAAATGTCAATTTTTTAGCTAAGACTTTCAAGAGGGCACCAGTGCTACGTGGAATGACCAGTGAGTGCAAAGCTGCGGGAGGCCTTATGAAGATGGAAAGCATAAGGGGAGACATGTTCTTCAAAAAATCTTTTTGAATTCAAGCAAAGATGAGTGAGCCAGCATCTTTGTAACAAGGTTTAGAGTTAGTTAAGGCAATTTAATGCCAAGATACGTGGTTCATGATAAAAAATGTTCTAGATGGTGCCTAATAAAGCCGGTTCTTCTGCTTGGCAAAGAAATGATTGTCACAAGTCTCATGTTTTAAACCCTGAGCAGTTTTGTTGTTACTTAAATGAGTTTACTACATATGTTGAACTGTTGCTTTGATGGCTTTTTTGTTCATTTCATAAAGTTAACCAGCTGTCATAAAGTTGTCATTAGTTTTACCTGGACGAAGGTGTCACCTCATAATTTTTGAGATAAACGCTGTAGTTTCTGCATGAATGTACAAAAATATATTATCCTGCGGACATTATACTAATTTTCAACATCTGAGGGACATGCTTACAAGCAAACATTGAATTTGAACATTGGCACTGGCTCCTCAGCTCATTTGCTAATACTATTGGCAAGACTGGGGAGAAAGAGGGTAGTAGAAGTAATTTTTACATAAGGTGTAAATCCTTTCGGGTTGAATTTTGTTGTGAGCCCAACTTAGCTGTCAAAAACTTCAGTTATTTCTGAGCAGTTTTTTTATCCCCTGCCCCACCCCCACACGATTAATTTGGCCCCTTCTTCAATTCCACTGGAAAGTGCCTACTTTCTGAATATTAGTTTCTTACTTGCAATGGTGATTTCGTTTGTGTAAAAGTATCACTGACTATCCCAATCTTTTATAAATATGAATAATGCATCATTGTCCATACTTTTTGTATGTGCTTGTGTTTTTTGCCCAGTGATGTACCATAGATTGGCACTGAATGGTTTAGTGTGTCCTCGAGTAAGTTAATAGCAAAGAACCATGGAATATTGTATAAGGTTAATTGAAAGAAGTTTTTGCAAAATCAGTGTTGGTATTTAACTTCTCTTGTGAACTTGATCATAATGTTTTAATTTAGTCCATTTCTTACTATATTAAAGCAACGCTGAATGTAATTTTTTTAATACAGTGTACACTTGATGGCTGAATCTTAAACAAGTAAAACTGCATTCATACATATTTCTATTAATGTGGATTATGTAAATTAGTGACTTCTCAGTTTTGGTACTTAAATCATTTGTGTTATGCGGCTTTTCTGTTAACATTAAATGTTACAATTTGTATTGGAGGTTGATGGAATTGTGTTCAAGTGCTACAATATAATACTTTTTAAATTGTAAAATTAATTTCAGAATATAATCTTATACAAGCAACAGAATGACTGTTTAGTGGGTGAAACAGAAGGGATGACCGAACTGGGCAGAGGCTTATTGTTGGCGCAAAGCTTTGTTTTCTAAATCCTATACCTAACTTGCAAGTTCTTGTTTCTGTAGTAGTTGGGATGGAAAATGTTCCATTCCCTCACCTGACAACCCTCACTTGAATTGCACAAATTAACAGAAAAAGTCATAAAATGGAAGGGATGAAACTTACCGGTTTGATATGGTTCATCATTAGTGGCACACGAATGAATGATCAGCATATCCAATACAGGTGGTATTTTTTAGTGGATTTGCTGCCCATCAAACTATAAAAAGTTAAAACCATTTATCGTCATGTCAAAAAAAGTAGCCTGTTGCATTTGCATAATCCAGTACATTGCACAATATTTTGTGTGTTTGTGTACAGGTTATTTCCTGGTAATCTACCAACAGAAAAAGGTATTGAAATATTATAACTATCGTGGCAACATTTTTAAAGTAATAATTCAGCCTTTCGCTCTGCAGGTGTCCATAAACTTTTGCTTTCAAGTTTTGACGTAAAAATACATTTGATTTAATCAAATAAAAAGGTTTCTACGACAAACTTTTTTTTACCATTTGAGCTTGTTAATCTCTATGTAAATCACTTGCTAGTTTCTAAATCTCTGCCATATTCGCCAGAATGCCACAGAATGAATTGAACTTGACTTTTTTACAAATACTCTTGCTTGATTAGAATATACTGTGGCTACTGTAAATTAACTCATGCCCATGGTGCTCATGAGTTATTTAGTCAGTGTATTTGCAGTTTATTTCCCATAAGCCACAAGTCTCCCAGTGTGTATTCTCTGTATAACTTGCTTGCAACCATTTCTTATCCAAGGTATGTGTTCAATAAACCATAGAATAGAAGACATTTACGACTCAGAAGGAAGCCATTTGGCCCATTATGTCTATGCCAGCTGTTTGCTGCAGCAGTGAAAATCTGATCCCAATGCTGCTGTTGCCATAGCTTCGAATTTTTCCCCTCAAACTTTACCTTAAAAGTTGCATTGGTTTATATCTCAAGCTACTCCCAGTGGCAAAGCATTTGATAATCCAGCAGCTCTGTATAGATACATTTTTCATGCCCCCCCCCCCCCCCCAGCCCGTAACCATCTGTCCTCATTGAGATGACTTGTTGATGACCCCTCGTCACTGATTCCCTAACTAGAGGAAATAATGTCTTTCCCCATATCAGAACTTTCTTGGCCTTTTCTGATTCAGTGGAATAGCCCCAATACCTTAAGGCTTAGGTATATACTTTCCATTCTTGGCATTGTCTATACGAATACATGCTTTAATGTTCTTTCTGTAATAGGTTGTCTAAAACCGCAACCATTGTTCTGTACTATTGTTGTGGTGACACTTCTGGTCTAATTTTGCATTTTATCCATATACATCAAAGACTATACAGCAAAACCTTATCAAGCCCACCCCTCCTGCTCCCACTGCCCGTAGTGACATCGAAATTAGAACATAGAAACGGGCCATTCTGCCCAGGCAGTGTGAGCACCTAGCACTAATCACATTTATCCACTTTCTCATATACGGTGTTTGTATCCCTTCAACCTTTTTTCCTTGATTTTTCCACTATCCAATCTTGAATGGTAACTCAACACAAACCTTTGAAGTGAATTCTACAGGCTGAACTCTGAAAAGAAGTTGCTTCTGCTCTCTGTTCTAAATCTCTTGTATTTATGATCCCATAATTACTAAGGTTCTATCTACCTTACCCCAACCTTTCAAGATTTTAAAGAGGGAAGAAAAGGGAGAACCAATTTATGTCATGTATTTGAATTTTCAAAAAGCATTCGATAAGGTGCCATGCAGAAGGTTATAACACAAAATTAGGGCTCCTGGAATTGTGGAAATATTAGCTTGGATTGAGGGTACGCTGAGGGACAGAATAAGTGGTTCATTTTCGGGGTGGCATGTAACTAGTGAGTACCACAAGGATCAGTGCTGGCCCTCAGCCATTCACAAACTATATCAATGACAGGTGAAGTGACCAACTGTAACGTGTCCAAGTTTGCTGACAATAAGTTAAGCTGGGAAATTAAGCTGTGAGGAGGACGCAAAGAGGCTGCAAAGAGATATAGATGGGTGTTAAGTAAGAAAAGTAGAAGAAAGAATATTTTTTTAACTGGAAAGAGACTGGGAAATATTGGCATTCACAGTGATTTGGGTGCCCTTAACACAAATTACAAAGTTAACATGCTGGTACAGCAAACAATCGGGAAAGCAAATGGTTATGTTATCCTTTATTACAAGGGTTTGGAGTATAAGACTGACGAAGTCTACTATTATATAGGACCTTGGTGAAACCATATCTGAAGAATACAGTTTTGGTCTTATTACGTAAGAGAGGATATACTTGTCTTCGAGGGAGTGCAACAGAAGTTTACTGGACTAATTGCTGGGATGAGAGGATTACCTTATGAGATTGAGTAGACTAGACCTATATTTCCTAGAGTTTAGAAGAATGGGAGGTGATCTCATTGAAATATATAAAATGCTTAAGGGGCTTGGCAGAATGTTTTTCCTGGTTGGGGTGACTTGTACTAGGGGTCAGTATCTCAGGATTAGGGATCAGCATTTAGGACTGAATGAGAGATTTCTTATGCAAACAGTTGTGAATCCTTGGAATTCAGAAAGGTAGGTTTAAAGGGGTATTTGAAATGGGGTAGAGAGAGTTGGATAAGTGGAAAAACTTAGAGAAGGCATTACAGTTGAGGGTCTAGGCACCCGAAGGCATGGCTGCCACTGGTGGGGCATTTAAAATTGAGGATACACAATGTGCCAGAATTTGAGCGCATTGATTTTGAAGGATTGTAGGGCTGGAGGTAGTTACAGAGATAAGAAGAGAAAAGTCCATGGAGAGAGCTGAAAACAAGGATGAGAATTTTAAAATTGAGCCGTTGTCAGGCCCAGAGGCTGTTTAGGCCAACAAGAACAGGGATGATGGATGAACCAACTTGGTGTAAGTTAAGATATGGGCAGCAGAGATTTGAATGAGCACATGTTTATCTACGATGGCAGGCAAGAGGCTGGCCAAGAGAGCATTGGAATAGTCAAGTCTAGAGAATGGGAATGGACAGGTATTTGTGTAGTGGTTGAAATTGGGCAGTGCTACTGAGGTGGAAGCAGGCAGTCTTGGTGATGGAGTGGATATGTGGTCAAAAGCTCACCTTGGGCTCAAATAAACACCAAGCTTTTTTAGACAGTTTCTGTGGCGAAGGATGGAAACCGTGATTGGAGTATGGAGTTTGTGACAGGGACTAGGACAATTAATTTCTTCATCCCAATATTTATCATAGTCATCCAGTACAAATTGACAACTATGGGTTTACCAAAAGGTGCTGAGAGATGTGCAGGAGAATAGGATTTTAATGTGAAAATGTTTTTCTGTTTCGTTTTTGTGTGGTTAACGTTTTTGAAAGCAAGGAAGCTTTACGTTATTTAGTGACAAACGCTGAATATTTTTGTCCAAAGTGCACAAGGTGGATGAAAATAGTCAAATTATATTTTGAAATCTTGGGTCAAAATTGTATCAAGTTTGAGAAATTAGCTCAGACTTTGTAAAAAGGACCTTGTTGAAAAGTCCGTTACAAATCATATTGGGGGGGGGGGGGGGGGGGGGCGGGGGGGAGGGTGGAATGCGTAACACCTCAATAAATTCACAATGGCCTGTACATGCTGAAGTTGTCTTTAGTGTTAATTACATTATCAATATGAGAAGATCAAATTCCTTTATATGTTTCCAAATAAAGTAGTATGTTTAGTTGTTGCAATCTTCAGTAAACTTTCATAAAAGATGAACTGCACATTGTAGGGACCTTGAACTCTCGGCAGCTATTGTTTCATACATGTAGTGGCCAAATCAGTCAAGTTAGCAGAATTCACAGCTTAATTCTGGAGACATTTTCAAAGTTTATCCTTTATAATTAGAAATTGAGTTCTATCAGAATATTGCGTAATTATGGCTGACTTGTATTCCATCTGAATATCTAAAACTTGGACTTTGACAAGCACCATTGAATTGAGCCAGTGTGCTGTTAATACATCCTGATTACTGAGGAAGAGTTTGAGCCAAATAGAAAAATATGATAAATTCTGTGATTGAATAGCTCATTTTAGTTGTTTGAGCTAAATAACTATTACTGAGCACAATTCAATTTTTAAAGAATTAAGCATAAGGTAAGATAATTAGCCATAACACCACTCTGCAAGGTGAGCAGGTAGACCTCTGTGAACAACCACAGCCGGTACAGGGATTGAACAGATGCCATTGATGTCATTCTGTGTCACACTTTAGCCATCTAGCCAACTGAGTTAACCGACCCCAGAGCTTTAAATGTTTTAACTATCTCGAATTGGTGTCTGTGGGAGTGATAAGAATGTCAATATGTGGTATTTAAATGACATTGATTGTGGAGCCTTACTTTGGTATTCAGTCATGAAATTATGCCAAGCCATGTATGTTGAGTTTGGGGATCAGTTGGCTAAATGGCTGTAGTGTGATGCAGAATGACGCCAACGGTGCGGGTTCAATCCCTGTACTAGCAGTAGTAAGTAGTTCATGGAGGCCTGCCTTCTTGCCTTGCCTCACGCTTGTAGAGTGGCCCCCCTCAAACTATATATAACCAATTGTCTCTAATGGAGAGAGATGCCAATGGTCCTTTATGGACTGTGGCTGATTACCTCACTTTATCATGTATGTCAAATGCACTTTTGTTCCTTTTTTAACCTGTATAAAGTAAGAAAAATAATTAGATTTTTAGACATATGTGATATTCTGTACATAAAATTACAAGGAAGGTGCTGGTAATCTTAAATTTACTAACATCAGAAAAGCTGTAGACTGTTGCAAATTTAAACTATTGAATTCAAAATATTGCCTCATATGCCACTATGCTGATAGTGAAAATCAGTTTGCAGTATAATAGCCTTGAGATTTGGAAAAACTGCTTTGAAAAATATGGTAAAGTGGAGCTGTTGTAGCTTGGTATTTGATGCCTTATTGAACGTTATTTCCTCAATAGTTGGGACTCGTGCTATTCCAGTTAAATTCTCAATTGTGAAGTCACTTTGCAAACATTTTTAATTTGCTGCAGGACACGAAAACAAATGAACTAAAATATAAGTGTATTGTACAATAATGAATTAAAACTTCAAATTTGAAAGTATAAAGTAGTATTGTTTTACCAATTTTAATTTGCTGAACTTGGATGGAAATTATGTGGAATATTGTGAAATCTGTGGGTTGTGACTAATTTGATACTTTTTAAAATTTATAAAATCAAAGTATAATTAAGCAAGTTTTTATGGTATTTAGAAGCAACTGTTTCATGAGTATGGCAGTTTGCTTGAGTGGAGCAGCTTTTTAAATAGAGTGCAAGGATACTTAAACAGGGAAGGATGAAAAGTTTAACATTTAGTTGCAATTTTTGTTTTCAGAACGCAGGGTTGAGGTGAATTCAGTTTTGCAATAGTTCAGTGCAAAATCTTAATGTTGAAACTTTCAACTGTTATAACTATGTCAGAAATAGTAAAATATTTACTAAATATGAACTGAATTTATCAGAAAGCTCAGCTTTTGGTTATATCAATCATAGTTAAAAGCTGTTTAAATCCACATTTAAAACATCTCCCTGAAAGACTTGTTTTAATTTGTTAAATAGTAAAAGAAAACTTGCATTTATATAGCACCTATCCTGACCACAGGCTGTTCCCAAGCACTTTACAACCGATGAGTATTTTTGAAATGTAGTCACTGTTGTAGTATAGGAAGCACGGCAGCTATTTGTGTACTGTAAGATCTCACAAAGAGCAACATGATCTTGACCAGAATAAAAACAAAAACAAAAATACCTGGCAAAACTCAGCAGGTCTGACAGCATCAGTGGAGAAGAGTACAGTTGACGTTTCGAGTCCTCATGACCCTTCAGCAGAACTAAATAAAAATAGGAAAGGGGTGAAATATAAGATGGTTTAAGGGGGGGTGGTTGGGACAAGAAGAGCTAGGTAAAGGGCCAGTGATAGGTGGAGATAACCAAAAGATGTCACAGACAAAAGGACAAAGAGGTGTTGAAGGTGGTGATATTATCTAAAGGAATGTGCTAATTAAGGGTAGAAAGCAGGACAAACAAGGTACAGATAGCTCTGGTGGGGTGAAGGAATCTAAAAAGGTTAAAAGGTAGAGATAAAACAATGGATGGAAATACATTTAAAAATAATGGAAATAGGTGGGAAAAGAAAAATCTATATAAATTATTGGAAAAAACAAAAAGGAGGGGGAATAAACGGAAAGGGGGTGGGGATGGAGGAGAGAGTTCATGATCTAAAATTGTTGAACTCAGTATTCAGTCCGGAAGGCTGTAAAGTGCCTAGTCGGAAGATGAGGTGCTGTTCCTCCAGTTTGCGTTGAGCTTCACTGGAACAATGCAGCAAGCCAAGGACGGACATGTGGGCATGAGAGCAGGGTGGAGTGTTGAAATGGCAAGCGACAGGGAGGTCTGGGTAATGCTTGCGGACAGACCGAAGGTGTTCTGCAAAGCGGTCACCCAGTCTGCGTTTGGTCTCTCCAATGTAGAGGAAACCGCATTGGGAGCAATGAATGCAGTAGACTAAGTTGAGGGAAGTGCAAGTGAAATGCTGCTTCATTTGAAATGAGTGTTTGGGTCTTTGGACGGTGAGGAGAGGGGAAGTGAAGGGGCAGGTGTTGCATCTTCTGCAGTTGCATGGGAAGGTGCCGTGGGAGGGGGTTGAGGAGTAGGGGGTGATGGAGGAGTGGACCAGGGTGTCACGGAGGGAACGATCCCTACGGAATGCCGCCCGCTTGGGGTGGGGAGGGGTGGGGGGGGGGGGGTGGGTGGGGGGGGTGAAGGGAAGATGTGTTTGGTGGTGGCATCATGCTGGAGATGGCGGAGGATGATCCTTTGAATGCGGAGGCTGGTGGGGTGATAAGTGAGGACAAGGGGGGCCCTATCATGTTTCTGGGAGGGAGGAGAAGTTGTGAGGGCGGATGCGCGGGAGATGGGCCGGACTCGGTTGAGGGCCCTGACAACCACCGTGGGTGGAAAACCTCGGTTAAGGAAGAAGGAGGACATGTCAGAGGAACTGTTTTTGAAAGTGGCATTATCAGAACAGATGCGACGGAGATGAAGGAACTGAGAGAATGGGATGGAGTCCTTACAGGAAGCGGGGTGTGAGGAGCTGTAGTCGAGGTAGCTGTGGGAGTCGGTAGGCTTGTATCATGACCAGGAAATCTCATGACCAGGAAATCTCTTTCTGTGAAGTTGATTGAGGAATAAATACTGGCCAGGACACTGGGGAGAACTTCTCCACTCCTTTTCAGATTAGTGCCATTGGATTTTTGTGTCCACCTAAGAGGGCAAATGGGCTCTTAACTGAAAGAAAACAACTGCGAAATGCAGAGCTGCTTCAGTACTGCAATGGAGTGTCAGCCTTGCTTTTTATGCTCAGGTCCTGGAGTGGGACTTAAATCTACAACCTTCTGCCTTGGGAGCAAGAGTGCTACCAATTGGCAGAATATTGAAGTGACAGATTTTTATATGGGATAAAAAAATTGAGATTTTGACAATTAACCTAATAGATTAAATTATCAACAATGCCTTTCATGATTGTTCATTAGTTCCAGTCCTTTAATTGGATTAAACAGCATTCAGTTTTCATGTTAGCTTTATTGCACGTTAGTTTCTTGCCTATTATCAGTGCTTCAGTTAGTAACTCACATTATAAATCTTAACTTTGCTACGTTCAACATCCTGCGAATTTTAAGGAGTAGCATGTACCTACATTGCTCGTTAGAGGTTAATGTGAACAGGGAATTTCAGTTATTACAAAGTATTTATAGTACAGAAACAGGCTATTTGGCCCAACAGGTCCATGTCAGTGTTTATGCTGCACCCAGGCCTCTTCCATTCCTTTTTCATATACCTTTTGCACTTGGGTGCTTATCTACTTTCCCCTTAAATGTATTTATGCTTTTTGCCTCAAGGACTCCAGTGTGATAAGTGGTTAGAATGTAAAACTCACTTTGTGGTTAAAGAAGCTTTTCCTGAATTCCCAATTGGTTTTCTTAGTGACCACCATATCTATGGCTGCCATTTCGGTCCAGTTTCCTCACCCCCCCCAACCTCAAGTGGAAAAATCTTCCCCAAGTTCAAAACCTTAAAGATTTCTATCAGGTTGCCCTTCGCCTTTTTTTTGTAGAGAAAAGAGCCTCAACTCTTTTCCATCTTTCCTGAATGGCATAACCTTTCAGTTTATAAGTATAATAAATGTAGAAAACTGCCAATTCAATTAATAACATCACTTAAAGACCCACAGAGAGATAGGATTAAAAGTAAATAACATGAAGCTCTTGCATTCTGCTTTTAAGTACAATGTTGTTAGTGATGCTGATGGTTACCTTCATTTACTCACCGCTGATGATGATGAATTCATTGTATTACTGGATGCTCTTTCCAGCTTTTTCTTGGAACTGATTTTGATTAGACCCATCTCTTGCTGACTAGACTCTCTTTTTCCACTAGAATGAGGGGGCTAACCTGTTGACAACACAGGTTCCTCGCTCCTTTGCTAGCTGATTAAAAACTGCTCTCTTACCAGGGATACTGTTGCCCTCTGCTCTTAAATCTTCTGTCATCGCCCCTCAAAAACCAATCCTTGAACCCTCTGTCCTTGCAAATTACTGCGCCATTTCTAATCTCCTTTTATTCTCCCAAATCCTTGAATGTGCTGTTGCCTGCTAAATTTGTGCCCATCTTTCTCAAAACTCCATGTTTGAATCCTTCCAATTGGGCTTCCACCCCTTCTTACTAATGTCACAAATGATATCCTAGTTGACTTAGACATGGGTAAGCTATCTCTTCTCATCCTCCTTGGCCAGGTTGAGCATGTCATCCTCCTTGAACACCACTCTACTGTCGTGAGGCTGGGTGTGAAATTGCACTTACCTGGTTCCATTTTTATCTATCCAGAGGCAACCAAAGATTGCAGTGGTTTCTCCTCCTACTCGTGCACCATTATCCCAGGTGTCTCCCAAGGATCTATCCTTGGCCGCCTCACATTTCGCATCTAACATGGTGCTCCTCGGCAACATTACCTCAAAACGGTGTCAGTTTTCACATGTATCCTGATGGTACTCAGCTCTACCTCGCTTCCACTTCTCTTGCTTCCTCTACTGTCTCTAAACTGTCAGACTGCTTGTCCAGCACCCAGTATCTAGATGAGCAAAAATTTTCTTAATTTAAATTTTAGAAGTCAGAAACCACTGTCTTCAGTCCCAGTCACAAGTTGCATTCCCTTGTCACCGATTCCATTTCCTTTGCTGACAACTGTCTAACTATTCGCAACTGAGATGTTATATTTCATCCTGATATGAGTTTCCTGCCATGTCTCTGCAGCATCACTAAAACCGCCTTTTTCCACCCCTAACATCACCTAACTCTGCCCTTGCCCCAGCTTTTCTACTACTGAAACCTTCATCCAAAATTCTGAAGCCCATGTCCTTACTCTCACCAAGTCCCGGCTCACCCGTTTCCCCTGTGCTCGCTGACCTGTTTTCTACTATGCTTCGTTTTTTTTTACATTCCCATCCTTTTTAAATCACCCCTCCCTTTCTCTGTCTCCTTCCTACAGCTTGATAGCTCCCCCTCCCAAGACCTCTGCAATCTGTCAATTCTGGCCACTTCTGCGCATTCCCGATTTTAAAAACTCCCAACGATTGGCGGCTGTGCCTTTTGCTACCAAAGACCTAAGGCCTAGCATTCCCTCCCTACATCTCCACCTCTTTATGTCTCTTTCCTCCTTTAAGACACTCTAACCTAGTTTTTGGTCATCTGGCTAGTATGTCTAACTGGCTCGATGTCCTATTTTGTTAATGCTCCTAAAGTATCTTGGGATGTTAAATTGCACCTAAGGCCATATATAAATGCAAGTTGTTGTTGAACTGTGCAATTTAGGTTTTTTAAAAAGTTGCATGTATTCCTCTACCTTGGAGTTTAGAAGAATGAGGGGTGATATTATTGAAACATAAGATTCTGAGGAAGCTTGACAGGGTAGATGCTGAGAGGATGTTTCCTCTCATGGGGGAATATAGAATGATAGAGTACTGTTTTGAAATTATGGGTTGCCCATTTAAGAAGCAAATAAAGGAATTTCTTTTTTGAGGGTTATTGTTAGTCTTTGGAATTCTCTTCCCCAGAGAGCACCTGAGGCTGTGTCATTGAGTATATTCAAAGCTGAGATGGACAGAGGGAAAGTGGAATTAAGGCCACAATCAGATCAGGCATGATCTTATTGAATGGTGGAGCATGCTTAATGGGCTGGATGATTTTCAGACTATTCACTTCTCCCTAGTCCTAGACTACCTAACCAGCAGAAATAGTTTCTATCTGCCCCATCTGTTCCCCTTAATGTCACGAAAAGTTTGATCAAGTCACTACTTAACATTCCAAATTTCAGGAAATACAGCCATATGATTACTGGTACTGTATTAGAACAACAGGAAAAAATCTCAAATTACAATATGCCTGAAAAGTGTGAATTAATTAAGGAAGGACAGCACAGAGTTGTTAAAGGCAAATTGCATTTAACTGACTAGATTTGAATTTTTTGATTTAAAAGAGAGTTGATGAGGATAATGTGATTGTTGTGGTGTATATGAAGTTCCAATAGGCATTGGATAAAGTGCCACATAATAGGCTTTTCAGCAAAGTTGAGGCCCATGGAATAAAAGGGACGTGGTAGCATGAATTTAAAATTTACTGAGCAACATTCATCAGAAACTGAACTGGGCCAACCATCTAAATACTGTGGCTACAAGAGCAGGGCAGAGGCTGGGAATATTGCAGCAAGTAACTCGCCACCTCACTTCCCAAAGCCTGTCCACTATCTTTACAAGGCACAAAGGAGTGTGTTGGAATACTCTCCACTTGCCTGGATGAGTGCAGCTCCAACAGCATGCCAGCTTGCCACCATCCAGGACAAAGCAGCCATTTTGATTGGCACCCCATCCACCATCTTCAACATTCACTCCCTCTGCCACCATGCAGTGTGTACCATCTACAAGAATCACTGCAGCAACTCACCAAAACTCCTTTGAAACCACCTTCCAAACCAGCAACCTCTACCACCTAGAAGGACAAAGGCAGCAGATGCATAGGAATACCACCATCTCCACGTTCCCCTCCAAGCCACTCACCACCTTGACTTGGAAATATATCGCCTTTCCTTCACTGTCGCTGTGTCAGAATTCTGGTTCTCCCTTACTAACAGCACTGGATGTACCTACACCACATGGACTGCAGCAATTCAAGAAGACAGCGTGTCACCACCTTCTCGAGGGCAAAAAACGATACCTAGCCAATGACACTCTCATTTTGTGAAAGAATTTAAAAGGGGGGGTTAGTGGTAAAGGAAGGTGTACAGTGATGTTTTAGTCCTGGAACCGCTGCTTTCCTTGATATAATTAATGACTTGAACCTGAATGTACAGGGCACAATTTCAAAATTTGTAGTTGGCGAATTATTGTGAACTTTGGGGAGAATAGTGATATGGATTTCAAGAGGACAATAGGCTGGTGGTTGATGGACATATGGCAGATGAAATTTTATGTAGAGAAGTGTGAAATGATAGGAAGAATGAGAGGGGCAATATAAACTAAAAGGTACAATTCTAAAAGGGGTGCAGGAAATGAGTGACTTTGAGGGATATTCGTACAAATTATTGAAGGTAGCAGGGTATATTGAGAAGGTGGTTTAAAAAGGCTTGTGGGACCCTGGACTTAATTAATAGAGGCATAGAGTACAAAGGCAAGGAGGTTATGATGAACCTTTATAAAACATTTTTTCACTTTCAACTAGAAAATTGTAGGCATTAGAGAGGGTGTAAAAAAGATTTATGAAATAGAACTAGGGATGAGGGCCTTCCATTATAGGTTGGAGAAACTGAGGTTCTCCTGAGAGGTTGGTGGAGGCAGATTGAATTGTGGCTTTCAAAGGGAATTGGGTAAGCATCTGAAGATATGTTTAAAAAAAAAGCAGGGTTACAGGAAAGAGCCCTAACGGAATTGCTCTTGCAGAAAGCCAGCACAGACTCGACGGGCCAAATGGCTGCCTCCTATGCTGAAACTATTCTATGATCCTCTGGCTGTCCACCAAGTGCAACTTCCCTATTGCTAGAGAATTACTTAATTGTTTTCCCATCGCTGACTTTGACAGCTTTTATTTCCTCCAAATCATTCACTTTTCCCTCAAGGCAGAGGGATGTAAACTTGAGATTTTACCTGATGCATGTTGCAAGATATGACGTGAAGTCTTTGTATGTGTGGCTCTTTCTCTTTTTATCCTGAAAGGCAAAAATCCAACCCAAGCCCCACTTCCTCTACAACAAATTACTCCCTTATTAAACCTCTTTTTCCTGTGCTCCTCAAACCTCTTTGCCATCCATGATTGTACTTGCCTGGATGACTTGCCTGTCGTGTGAAGAACTCATGGATTTTCTTGTCCTTAAGATTGACATCTTTGTTGCTAATCTTGTAATCCCTGAATCATCTTGCCCTCATCTATCATTGGACCATAGAATCAGCGGAAGAAAGTAGATTTTATTGCCCTCCTTAGCCATTCCTTTATTCTGGACGAGATGCAAAATCTTGACTTTGATTCTGAGCTAAGTTTCAAAGCCCTCATATTATCTATTTCTAGCTGTACAACAGCTCACTTCTGCCATGCCTTATCTTTGCTTTTGAATTTCTGATCCATGCTTTTAATCTCTAAATTTGATAATTTAATTCACCTCCCATCTTGCACTTCTCATAAACATCAACTTGCCCAAAATGCAGCTGCCATGACCTTTCCAGCACCTGTCCATCCCTCCTCATCTTATAGACCAAGCCTGGCTCCCTTCTTTTGGCAGCTCCCATTTTACTTGGGGTCGCCACACTCCTGGTTGATCACCGTTCTTCATCTTCTGTTAGTCACCCATTTCTCTTCCAATCCCGCTATGTTCAAGTTTCTCACCAGTGAATCTCTTCATCTGGTCTCTTCCTGACAGTCCCTTGTCCGCCTCTCGCATCACCACATTTTCTCTCTTTCTAATTCTCTCTCTCTTTCTGCCACCCCTCCCCTCCCCAAGGAATGGGCAATTAATGCTGTCCTTGTCAGCAATGTCCACATCCTGAGAATTGAATAAAAAGTAATATGAAAGCATGAGTGTATCTTATAGTTTTGCATTCTACTCCTTGCTTTGTACCACTGGCCCTACAGTTTCTACAAATTCTGTACAGAAATATTGATGGTCGTTTTTTTTTATTCATCATGGGATGTGGGCGTCACTGGCTAGGCCAGCATTTTTTGCCCATCTCTAGTTAGCCTTGTTCAGAGGGCATTTAAGAGTCAATCACATTGTTGTGGGTCTGGAGTCACACGTAAGGACAGGTAAGGGCGGCATATTTCCTTCCCTAAGAGACATTAATGAACCAGATGGGTTTTTATGGCAATGGTTGCGTGGTCGTCGCCAGACTTTAAATTCCAGATTTTTATTGAATTCAAATTCCACCATCTATTGTGATGGGATTCGATCCCAGATCCCCAAAGCATTACCCTGGGTCTCTGGAATATTAGTCCAATGACAATACCACTAAGCTACTGCCTCCCTCTGTTCTCTGTAAGTAAGCGATACTTTGAAGTAGGTTGTGTGTGTTGGGATTGGATGTCAGCTATGTGGTCCTAAAATTGCATTACATTTTCAGTTTTTAGTGCATTTATGCAGAAAATTCAATACTCAACAGTCAAAGCAGATGCAAGCAATGATTGCCTTTCACCCCTCTTTGAAGACTGTTACTAATGGTAGAGACAGTCATCTTAAAACCAATCTTTGGAATTTCTTCCATAATTTCTTTCTGTCCTCATTTAAAACCTTACCCTAAAACCCTGATCTTTGAGTAATTTTGTAACCCCTCTTAATCTCTTCCAGCACATTTCCCTATCTTTCCATTTATGAAAAGGTTTAGGATTCCTGGCATTGTATATGATATGTTGTTTTTTCTCTGGTTGAATGTATCTTTGTAATTGCAGATGCTTGCAATAAGAGCTTTATGTTGTAATCAGCTAAAGTTTAAATAGCTTTTTATTTTCTGTTTTGCACCTTGGTTTTTTTTTATTTGCAATTGTGAAACAACAAAAATAGCCTAATATCTGTAAACCTTCCTCTCTCATGTATCACCATATTGATATCCTAGTATCAGGGAAATTTCCAAGTTAAACCTAGTTTGTATGGATGCACCAGTACGGTCACCAGGGTCTCAGTCAAGCGTAGTGTGTACTTGAAATTTTCATGCTATTTCCGTTTATACTGTGAAAATGATCTAGCAGTAAATATAGATTTTTTTTTTTGATCTTTCAAAGCTGGGTAGCAGCTGGAGACAGCATTTTGAGTTGTATAGCACTAGGTTGAGGTGTGAGTCGTAAGAGGCACATTGGCACTAAGTAAACTTAGGAATGACCCTGGCGATACTCTTATTGAGATTCAAGTGGCCTTGCAAGCCTAAATTGTGTTATTTGGGCCTTCTACAAATCCCAAGACTTTTCCTATGTTGATAACGGCTCTATGTATTTGTTTTGCAAAGCCGAAGGTTTAAAAGTAGATCCAAAGTTGAGCTTAAACTGTTTATGAACCTACCTTTTTAATATTCATGTATAATATTTCTGAGAATTCTTCAAAGGTTTCCAGCTTTTCTGTAATTTTTTTTACTGCTTCCAAATCCTAATGCTTGTATTTACTATAAATCTGTATTTCTAATCGGTTCTCCACGAATAGTGCATGATTTGGTGAGTGCTTTTCCAGCATTTGTTTTATTTATAATAGGAATAGTTTTACTGTAAAGTTGCCCTTGGCTACCAATTTCAATATATATGTTGCCGTATAAACCTTAAGATGACATTAATTTTGTTTTACAACATTATGTATCTTGTTTTAGGTTATGCTGATAGGGTTAGATGAAGAGGTGTGGGAGGAGGCTCATGTAGAGCATAAATGCTGGCATGGACCAGTTGGGCCAAATCACATGTGTCTGTTATATGTTCTATGTAATTTTGTGTCTATAGAGATGATGGTTTTTATGAGCAAATTAATTTTACTTGCCTGAGATAAGGATGGGTAGTGTGGCTGTGTTAGTGGACTAATAACCCAGAGAACGTCAATTAACAATAAAGGTGACTATCAAGCTGTCAGGTTTTTGTGATAATGTCAACTGGTTTATTGATATCCTTTAGGGAAGGAAATCTGCCATCTGTACTCGATCTAACCTATATGTGACTCCAGACCCACACCAGGGTAATGCTTTGGGGATCTGGGATCGAATCCCACCACAACAGATGACGAAATTTGAATTCAGTAAAAATCTGGAATTTAAAGTCTGGTGATGACCTTGCAACCATTTCCATAAAAACCCATATGGTTCATTAATGTCTTTTAGGGAAGGAAATATGCCGCCCTTACCTGTTACTTTTTATTCGTTCTCAGGATGTGGACATTGCTGACAAGGACACAGCATTAATTGCCCATTCCTTGGGGAGGGGGGAAGGTGGCGGAAAGAGAGAGAGTGAGACAGAATTAGAGAGAGAGAGAAAATGTGGTGAGGCGAAAGGTGGACATGGGACTGTCAGGAAGGAAGAGACCAGATGAAGAGATTCAGTGACGAGAAGCTTGAACATAGCGAGATTTGGCTTTGCAAATGAACTGAAGCAAAGTTTTTCTCATGGGCAGCTACGGATGGGCAATTAATGCTGTCCTTATCAGCGATGCCCACATCCTGAGAATGAATAAAAGGTAAAATGAAAGTATGAGTGTGTTTTATAGTTTTGCATTCTACTCCTTGCTTTGTACCACTACAGTTTCTACAAATTCTGTATAGAAGCAATTAACATTTGGTGCTTATTCCTCTGTTAGTAAGTGACACTCTGGGTCAGTAGTAGCTTGTGTGTGTTGGGATTGAATGTCAGCTGTGTGGTCCTAAAATTGCTTTGCATTCTCAGTTTTTCATGCATTTATGCAGAAAATTCAATACTCAACAACCAAAGGAGATGCAGACAGTGACTGCTTGAAATTTGACTTAAGGAAAGGAACACTGATGTAGAACCCTGTGCTCTCAGGATATCAGTTCTATTTTTGTGATTTTTAAAATCCATTTTTTGGTTTGTCATCTTCACTGAAGTAGGGATTACATAAAGTTCACTGTAAACTTCAATATTGAGTTATATACTATAATTATTGAACAAAAAATTGAACTGCATTTGTGTAGGCCTTTACTATTTTAGGTTTTATTTTTTTCCAGAATTCATGTTCAATAAATCACTTGAAAGCAGATGTACTTTGGCAAGTTAAAGAGAAATGTTTTCATTTCCAAACATATCGGTAATGCTAAAGTGAGACACAGTCCCTCGATTGAACGAGTGTTTATGAGATTGAACAGACAGTAATAGGGCTACTAAATTACGCCGTGCCCTACACTGTGCTTGGTCTGAGGCATGCAAATTTCTTTCATTTTTCGATTTGATCCGTTTATGCCGCTACGCTCCTTCAATAGATGATCCCGTTTAAAACACGTCCGCACCACAAACTCACTTAAGTGGAAGCGGTTTGGCAACACAATTAATGATGCCACTAAACACATAACAAATCTCTCTAACCATGTACACTCAGAAAGCGAGGAGTTTGTTCTTGTGCGTGTTTTCAATTTTGGTGTACCTTCATCCCAAATCAGGCGGGAAGAGGTAAGAGCTGAGTTTGAATTCCTCTACCCCCGACTATTCCACCACAAACCAGCATCCACTGAAGACGCTGAATCCTTGAAAGCGCGCCTAGCTGGTCTAGCACACGCATATTGTGGGATTCCAAATGACCTGTCTGACTTTCACATGCAATGCGAATGTCTTCCAGCGATGCAAAACCTTAAGACCAACCCGGACATTTGCAGCAGTAAACCTGACAAAGGGATGGGAATAGTCTTCCTTAACAAGTGTCACAATATCAAGAAATGCACGTCATTTTTAATGACAGGTCCACCTTCATATTCATTGGACTTGCCGCTCAACATGACTGGACAGCCTTGCTCAAAAGGAAGCTTAAAAAATCAACCTCGCTGGACTTGTGTAAGAGCGATGAGCTACTGTGTGATATATATGACAGGATTCGTCCTCATGGTTCGCTGCGTCAGCATATGTATGGGCTGCCCAAGACACACAAAAGTGATGTCCTCTATGCCCCACCTTATCCATGACCAGCTCTGCACAACATAAATTGGCCAAATGGTTGGGTGAATTGTTACCACCAGTTTTGAGCAAGTTTTCCACATAGACAGTGAAGGACTCCTTCACATTTACAAAAGCCATACAAGACTTGCATATTGATAGCAATGCTATGTTCATGTGCTCATTTGACATTGCTAGCTTATTCACCAATGTTCCACTTAAGGAAACCATAGATATTTGTGCAGCAGCACTATATCATGGCAATCTAGACCTGCCATCATTGCCTGAATCCATATTCATTGAACTTATGAACTTGGCAACTCGCACAGTTGAGTTCAGTTTTAATGACACTATGTTATGCCTAAATAGTTGGTGTTGCCATGGGATCCCCTCTAGGCCCAGCTCTCGCAAACATCTTTGTTGGGTTCCATGAGAAAGGTGTCTTTGATGGAATGACACCTAACCTCCTACCTCTCACATATTTCTGATATGTGGATGATATATTTGCTATATTTAAATCCGCAGCTGCATGTAATAATTTCCTTACATGTCTTAATGGGCTCCATCCTGCGCTCAAATTCATCTGTGAAATGGAGCAGTCAAATAAACTCCCTTTCCTTGATGTACTAATTAATTGAGGGTATTCTCTACTATGTTCTGCTGCAAACCTACCTTCACTGGTCAATATACATATTGGGATTCTTACAGTTCCACATGCTATAAGATTGGTCTTATCAGCAATCTTGTAAATAGGGCCTGAGCCATTTGCTCACCATGCATGCTTGATGCTGAAATAGGGCACATCCTGCAGGATAATGGCTACCCTGATCAGATCGTTTCACGCTGTATATCACGCAAACTCATGAATAGGCCTAAGACCATCACTTTTAGCCCTGAAAAGTGCCCAGTCTACCTCAGATTACCCTGGAAGGGCAAGGCATCTCAAAACTGTGAGCACCAGGTGAAGCTAGCTGTTTCAAGCTGTTACTATACAGTAGCAACACGAGTGGTATTTGCCACTAACAAGATGCTACCGTCAAGCCAAAAAGATGTTCTGCCTATCACACAAATGAGTAATGTTGGGTATGAATTTCAGTGCCAGTGTGATGCTAGGTATGTAGGCCATACGTCCTAAAGACTGGCGAATTGTATCAAACAGCATGTCGCAACTGCTGTTTGCAACCGGCAGGGTTTAAACCGTACCCAACCAGCCCATGCTTGCAAAACTCAAAACTAAGTGTCTAACATTAGATGTGATTCTGCGATTGGACAACATTTGCTAAATAATCCTCAAACTCTTTCGAGTTATCAACAGTCACAGATTGCAACTCTTTCGAGTACAATCACAGTTCTTGGTTTTCCGGGAGTGGGACATGAACCCACAACCCTCTGATTCAAAGGCGAGGGTGCTATGAACTGAGCCATAGCTGACACCTCTAAATAATCCTCAATGTGCTAGGAATTAGGCTGACAACCAATTTAAGATCGTTAGTCGAGCATGTGTACACACCACCTATTTCAGCTAAACAAAATAAGTGAGAGCCATTCGCTGACTCATTCCTCAGGGCAATGCTTTGACCAATCAGTCGAGCTGCCTGGTTTAAATTTCAAACAATGATTGGTAGTGGTGCATTCTCCATGGCAACACCACTTGCCAACCAATCAGCACTCTCTTCACATACAGTATAAATTGTTATCTTCCCCTTATATTGGTATTTTGCAAGTGTTCTAATGAGCTTAGGCATGTCCTTTTTCTCAGTAATACTCAAAACATGTTTGTAATCATAGTTTTTGAAGAAATTTGTCTTTAACTAAATTTAGTATTATACATTGTAATGTTCATCATTAGGTTCAACCTTAGCATCGCCTCGTCCACGTAGGTTCATTTAGCTATCTTGTGATGGAATCTGTAATTTCAAAGTTTGTATTTTTTGAGAAGGTATTCCCTAATTGAAAAGGGAAACTTAAAAGGGAAATTTAGAAAGGAAACGTAAGACTGAAACTGAAATTGGAAACTAAGACTAAGGAGACTGAATCCGGTTGAAAGCATATTGATAGGACACAACCATTAGAGCTCAGATGAAGATGATGATTCCAGTGGTGCAGTACAGGCAGGCTGAAGAAGACAAGGCTCCATCCAGAAGGTAAATTGCTGCAGTTGTTTCTGCTCCTTGAAGATAACATTGGATCTATGCCATCCAGACCATTGTAAGCAGATTGAGGAGGTTCTGCAGACATGTGCCATTTTTGGTGAATACCATGCCCATGGAACTCAGGTTGATTGTACACTGCAGTTGGCTGGGGATCAGGCTAAATCTTAAAACAAGAGGAGCTGAAATTCTTCATGGGGAAGAGTTTTGAAGGACTTTGACTGAGATTGATAACATATATTGATAACATATATGCTATGTGGACTGTTATGCCAATTTGTAAGATCTGTTTTAGTTGTGTCTGCCATTTAATGTGTAATTTATAGTTTGTTAATTGCCTTTAATTCATGTTTAACTCATGGTGGATTCTGAGTTTTAGACTATAGAGGTTACCCAAGATAGTATTTAATGTTTGCTTTGTTTGACTCTTGGATAGTAAAATGTCTTTTATTTTAAACTCTGGAATCCCATGGCTTCATTCTTTCAGTTAATAACTGGGGTTTCGGATTTCTTGTTTAAAAAGTTACTGGTCTTGACCGAGATCATAACAATCTGAACAGATTGCAGGTTACTGAAGGTGTACTCTCAGTATGGAGAGTCGATATGCACAGTATTTTGGGCTTAAGTGTTTCTGGCAGTTCAAAGCAGAATCCTTGAAAATCAGAATAGATCCAAGTTCCTGCAAAACCTATTTTTTGCTTGCAGTTGTGAATAAGCAAAAAAAGATTTTTTTTAAAATAGCCTTCATGTTCAGCTTGTCCCTTTTTGTCTGTATTTTCTCTGAAACTAGTATTCATCATAATGATTTTCTCCTGTTTCCCATCGGTGGTATTATTATGGAAATTGTACCTATTTCAGGCATCTGTAAGAGTTAAAACCTGCATCCTTGGTGTGTCTGGCAACCGCACTTAAGCACAAGTTTAATGGTTCATATTTTAGAAAATAATGTGCCCTAGAAAAAAAAATTACTGATTGTGTGAAATCTGT
Organism: Cetorhinus maximus; assembly: GCF_964194155.1. Classification (NCBI taxonomy): domain Eukaryota; kingdom Metazoa; phylum Chordata; class Chondrichthyes; order Lamniformes; family Cetorhinidae; genus Cetorhinus; species Cetorhinus maximus. The sequence goes on along the minus strand of NW_027598237.1, from coordinate 28,136 downwards.
ATTCATCTGGCAGCTTAAGCCAGGTGAAATATTTGGCATAAAATTTTAAACATCAGTGCTGCACCGCAATAACTGTTCAAAGCCCTTTCAGTTGCTTTCACTCATTGTTTTTCCTGCTTGTCACGTGAAGTTAGGAATGTTGGGCTACACTTGTTGGAGAGGCAAAGAAATCTCTTAATTCCTAAAACCTGAGGAAAACACAAATTTACTTACTTTGGTTGCCCTTTTACAGGGCAGTGCATGACACTATCAGATAACTTCCTTTCCTGCTCTGTGTCAGCCAATTCATCAACAGCTCATAGTTTTGTTAGGCCTGATAATCAGTGATGAGCAGGGTCCTTCCTCAGAATTGCAAAGTGAAATTTGGCTGAAATGGGTACTAAATGTTAGCATGTGGGGTGTACACCTCATTGTGCATTAGGCAATAACTTGGCATGTGGGGTATATAATTTCATTGTGCCTAATGCACAATGAGGTGTAATACTTGCTGTACTGTGCTCTGTTGGATGCATAGCCTGGAAGATTTCACTTTTGTTGCCAAACTGACATTTAACCATTGTATATTGTGTTGGTACAGTTCAATTAATTGTGATAGTTTTTGGTAGCAATCTCTGCAGTTGGGCTAGTCCTGATGTTTAAGAGTTGTTTAATGGCATTTAAGTTCATCACACTTGTTTAGAATTGTGTTCTTAAAGTATAATTGATAATTATTTGAATTTTAACCAGAACTTAATTAACACTACATTCCTGTATTTAGTCTGTATAAGCTGCAGGGAAGCCTCCCAGTCATCAGCTTAATCACTGATTTTTGTCATTTTGTGAATTCTCTGCTAACATGGGAATAAAGATCTTAGAAAAGAAGCTTGGTCAAACCAAATTTGGCATAGTACATTCAATTTTGTTACTGCACTTCACATGATGTATATGGGCCTTGGTGGTGAGAGTGGGCCTAAGAGTGCAGCTCTCATTCACCAAAATGAAACTAAAGTACTACCTGTACATGCCAGTCTCAATCTCAGTGCCTGAGTGTCATCTGCTGCATTAAAACAAATAAGTTGGCTTGATACAGACTAACAAAGTGCAAGTTACGTCTGTGCAGTCCTTAACCAACTATCATTTATCAACTGTTATGCTTAACAGGTTGCTTAAACTTGGCTTCCCCTGAGTGTAGAGGATTGAGGAGTGATCTGATGCAGGTGTTTAAAATGTTAAGCTGATTTGGTAGGGTGGATACAGAGCTGAGATCTATTTAAATACTATTTTTCCCATAGCTGTGGCTCAGTTCATAGCACCCTCGCCTTTGAATCAGAGGGTTGTGGGTTCATGTCCCACTCCTGGAAAACCAAGAACTGTGATTGTACTCGAAAGAGTTGCAATCTGTGACTGTTGATAACTCGAAAGAATTTTTTCTTAAAGGGAATCCCTCAAAGCTCAGGTGCATGATTAATGGACTGTTTTGCCCAGGGGTATTGTTTCAGATCCTACATGAGATAATAAATTCCTTAAATATTTTATTCAGGTTTTTTTTACTTCACAAAAAAATTTACAATCAATTCTCCCATCTCCTGAGTTTGTTGGAATTGTCATTTACTGAAATTTCCTGATTAATGTTTCTAATGATTCAGTGACTGATGAAGATCTGTTTTACAGAAGGAACAATTGATAAATGATAGGTAAAATGGATACAAGAACCTACAGTTGGTTAAGGACTGCACAGACCCAAAAATGGATAACCTGAACTTTCAGTCTGTATCAAGCCAACTTGTTTGTTTTAATGCAACAGACGACACTCAAACAGAGATTGAGACTGACACTGCGCATGTGCAGGAAATGCCCCCCCTAGTGTTGCTGCACAAATAAATGCAGCCTTAATATAAATGACAGGATGACATTGGTCCCCTGTAATTTTGTTTGTCTTACAAACTGCTGACTCCTTTTATTCCCTTCTAGCAAGAGAAATTGATTTAGAAGTATGGCAGCATGGAAAGTTTGTACAGTGAGTGGCTCACAAGGTCTTTACGTCTGCAGGACTTCATTATTTAATGTAAAATAATTTTAAGATGCCTATTGGGGAGCAAAGTAGAAGGATCCTGAGGATGTCATTCAAAAACCTATTAATACAGGAAAACCTCTGCCTTGGTATGGCAGATGTCTGATCTAGGCAGGTGCTTTGCAAGCTTTATAGGGGTGCATTGTATGAATCATTTGTCAGAAGAAACTTAAAACTAGATTTGTATCTTAGTACCTCCCCCCTCTTTACCCACCACAGAACATTTTTGATAGGCTGACAGAGCATATTGACATAGAGGGGCTCAGAACATTTGAAGTTCTAGGAATTAAGTTTGGGATATCATTTCAAAATGCTTGTGGATATCATTCTGCCATGCTCTTCTGTTTTGGGAAAGTTCTTGAGCTGAGGTTTTAGTGAAATAGTTGTATTTAAATGAATTGATGCCTGTAAGATATGAAAAACCTCAGCTAACTGCCTTCTGGACCTGCATTCCATAAGAGAGCTGTTATTTCTGCAAGCGTGGGAGTTTAATGAAATGTATTTACTTCCTGTACTTTACTGAGAGAGCTGAGACAGCAATGACCAAGGATATGGGGACAGGACGGGAAAGTGGTGTTGATGTTGAAGTTCAGTCATGAACTTACTGAATGGGGGAGCAAGCTTGAGGGCCTGTATTACCTGTTCCTGCTTTTGCTTCTTGTATTCTTAAATCCATTGAATGCTATTTGCCTCAACTACTATTTGAGAAAGCGAGTTCCATGCTCTTTAACACCCTTTGGGTAAAGAGATTTCTTCTGAATTCCCTGTTGCGTTTCTTGGTGAATATCTTATATTTATGACTCTTAGTTTTGATCGCCCTCAAAACTGGAAGCACCCTCTCAGCGTCTTCTATGGTCTCTATCAGATCACCCTCTGGGGTACTTTTCTCCTGAAAAGAGAAAGTCAGTCAACTCAACTTTTCCTGATGGGTAATAACCTCAAGTTCTGATATCGGCCTTGTAAATCATCTTGCCCGCCCTCCAGTTCCTCTATGTTTTTACAATATGGAGCCCAGAACTGTTCACAGTTTTCCAGACCATGGCCTACCCAATGTTCTATGCAAGTTTAACATGACTTCCCTGTCCTCTACAAATGAACTCCAGTGCTTTGTTTCTTTTCTTGGCCTTATTAACCTGTTTTTACTTTTAATGATTGTGTTTCTATATTTATTCCTTTGCTCCTCTACCACATTTACTTTCCAAAGACTGTATGGCCTCTTTATTCCTTCCAAAAATGAGAAGGAGGGCTAGGTCTGTGTGGCTGGAATTCACAGGAAATTTGCGATCCTGTACACTTCAGAAGATGTTTCTCACAATTCCATTTAACGTGAAAGAATATCTTGGTGGAACTGGGAGGGAGTGCAGCATGTTCTATAAGTGGTCCCTCCTTCAGGAAAACAGGCTGAATACCCTAATAGAGAAAATGTTGTTTTAATTAAACACTTTTGTATTTTAATTTTTATTTAAAAATCATTTTTAATTTATTCATTTATGGGATGTTGCTGGCAAGGCCAGCATTTATTTCCTATCCCTGATTGTCCTCGAGAAGGTGGTGGCGAGTCACCTTCTTGAACCATAGCGAAATTACTTCCCTGCTGTTAGGTAGGGAGTTCCAGGATTTCGACTGAGTGATGATGAATGAAAGGGGATATATTTCCAAGTCAGGATGATGTGTGACTTGGAGAGTTGGTGGTGTTCCAATGCACCTGCCTTTCTTCAAATTGACCACTGTATTTAACATTCCTGCTTGTGTAACACTCCTAAAGTAGCAAAATGAGGTTTCTCACCATGTCCTTGGTTTTTTAAATCTCTATATGTATTGAGAGTTTCTCTTGAGATAATTTGTGCTAAAATGTTGTTTTGTGAGCAAGTTATGTAAAATTCCATGCAGTATTTCAGCCTTAGTAAAAATGGTTTAAATGGTAAAAATTAACGCATTTTTACTGAGCAACATTATTATACTAAACAGTACCGTCACATTTTCTTATAAGCGTGTCAATTCGAACAGTTTCTTCAACCAGAACAATGGAGAGGTGTGTACTTGAAGCTTTTTCATGATTGAATTCAATTTTGCATTGAGTAGCCGTTGGAATGATGCTGTAATGGGAAGATGCAATCTATGCCCGTATTGTTGATTTCCCCCCTGTTGTCTTCCCCCCCCCCCCCACAAAAAGTAAAATATTTGATGGCTGCTGTAAAATAAACGGTGCATGTCAGGTGAGGGTGGCAGATATAATTGATGAGCATATAAGATGCAAAAGAATAATGGGAGAGGGTAGGACTACTCCGCTTTGAAGGAAAATATCTAATTAAATATAGTAGTAAATGTGGGTGTCACTGGCTAGGTCAGCATTTATTGCTCATCCCTAATTGCCTTTGAGAAGTTGGTGGTGAGTTCCCTTCTTGAACCGCTGCAGTCCATGTGGTGTAGATACACTCAGGGCTGTTGGGAAGGGAGTTCCAGGATTTTGACCCAGTGACAGTGAAGGAACAGTGATATAGTTCCATGTCTCATGAGGAAAGGTTGGACAGGCTAGGTTTGTATCTGCTGGAGTTTAGAAGAGTAAGAGGCGACTTGATTGAAACATATAAGATCCTGAGGGGTCTTGATGGGGTCAGTGCGAAGAGGAGCTCCCTCTTATGGGAGAATCTAGTACTAAGGGCCACTATTTTAAAAATAAGGGGTTAACCATTTAGGACAGAGATGAGATTTTTTCTGAGGGCCGTGAGTCTTTGGAACTTTTTTCCTCAAAAGGTGGCAGAAGCAGAGTGTTTAAATATTTTTAAGGCAAAGGCAGGTAGATTCTTGATAAGGGGAGGAAAGGTTATCGGGAGTAGACGGAAATGTGGAGTTGAGGTTACAGTCAGATTAGCTGTGATCTTATTGAATGGCGGAGCAGGCTCGAGGGACCAAGTGGCCTACTCCTGCTCCTAATTCATATGTAAGTCAGGATGGTGTGTGACTTGGAGGGAAGCTTGCAGGTGGTGGTGTTCCCATGCATCTGCTGCCTCTTCTTCTAGGTGGTAAATGTCATGGATTTGGAAGGTGATTTCGAAGGAGCCTTGGTGAGTTGCTGCAGTTTATCTTGTAGATGGTGCACACTGCTGCCACTGCACATCAGTGGTGGAGGGAGTGAATGTTGAAAGTGGTGGATGGGGTGCCAATCAAGCGGGCTGCTTTGCCCTGGATGGTGTCAAGTTTCTTGAGTATTGTTGGAGCTGCACTCATCCAGGCAAGTGGAGAGTATTCCATCACACTCCTGACTTGTGTCTTATAGATTGCAGACAGGTTTTGGGAGTCAGGAGATGTTAGTCCGCAAGTTTCACAAGTAATACTGAAGCAATCGGTGTCCATATGCAGCAACAGATAGACAACATTCAGGCTTGGGCTAAAAAGTGGCAAGTAACATTCAAACTACACAAGTGCTGGGCAATGTCCAGCTCCAGCAAGAGAGAATCTAACCGTCTCCCCATGACATGCAATGGCATCACCAATGCTGATAATCCCTGCTCCCCCCCCGCACATCAACATCCTGAGAGGTTACCATTGACCAGAAATTGAATTGGACCAGCCATATAAATACTGTGGTTACAAGTGCAGGTCAGATATTGGGAATTCTGTGGCAATTAACTCATCTCCTGACTCTCCAAAGCCTGTTCACCATCTACAAGGTGCAAATAAGGAGTGTGATGGAATGTTCTCCACCTGCCTGGATGAGTGCAGCTCCAGCAGCACTTAAACTTGATACCACCCATCAAGAAGTCCTGATTGCCACCCCATCAACTATATTAAAATATTCACTCCCTCCACCGCCAACGGACAGTGGCAGTAGTGTGTACCACCTACAAGATGCACTGCAGCAACTCGCCAAGGCACCTTGAACAGCATGTTCCATATTCAAGACCTCTTCTACATAGAAGGATCGGGGGTGGGCAGCAGGCATGGTAACATTACCTGCAAGTTCCCCTCCAAATCACATACTATCCTGACTTGGAAATATAACGTCATTCTTTCACTGTTGCTGGGTCAAAACCTGGAATGCCCTTCCTAACAGCACTATGGGTGTACCTACACCAGATGGACTGCAGCCGTTCAAAAAGGCAGCTCACCACCACCTTCTCTAGGGCAATTAGGGATGGGTAAGTGGAGGTGAGAATGCAAGGCAGGCTGCAGTGCTGATTGGTTGGCAAGTGGACTATGATAGGTAGAGGCATTGCCATAGGGAATGCACCAGGGAGCAGTTAACTACCAAGCTTCTTTAAATTTGAACTTGGCAGGTCGAGTCTTGTCAAAACATTTCCTCGAGGAATGAACCAGGGAATGAAAAGGCGCAATCTGTGGATTGCTCTTTTTGTCTGCAAAGGACAATTGGTATTCTTGCGAATTCTTTCCTGATGAGTGCAAGACAAAAAGCTTTGACAGCTTGTCTCTGTTTTTAGCAATATAGAATAATTGTTAGAACCAATTTCTTTAGACAGTTATCTCTAAGAACAAGAAAGAGCTGAAAGTACCTAAGTTATTGACCCCTGTTAGCATACAATGTAGATTGTTGAAAGAAGTCAGAGAAGAGATAGCAGAGGCTATGGTGTGATTTTTTCAGTCTGCCTTAAATATACAAATTGAACTGATGAACTGGAGAGTTGCCAATTTGACATCTTTCTCTGCCTTCTTGAAAGGGTAAAATTGGTAACCAAAGCTAATTTGATGTCATTTGTCCAAAATTCTTTGAGTCCATAATTTGAAATCAAATTAATGAGCACTTAGAAATGCATGAATGTTGAGGACAGCCATGTTGAAGGCGAGTAGGATTTGCCATAGCCCATGAGGAACTGTAGACAATTGGTTATATAGCTTCAGGGGCACCATTCCACATCAAACATGGGGCAGGTGTGGAGACAGGTTCCAAGTCTACTTCAGATGGAACAGGAATTGAACCCATGCTGTTGGTGTTATTCTGAAACACACACTAGCCATCTAGCTAACTGAGCTAGCCGCCCCACGAAGGCAAATACTGTTTGACAAATTTAATCGGGATTTTTGAAAAAAAAAAGGATAGATGGAGAGAATGCAGTAAATGGATTTTCAAAAGGCATTTGATAAGATGCAAAATGATTGTTTGAAAAATTCAAGCTTGTGTTAAAGGAGGAAATGTAGTAACATGGATGGAATGTCAGCTGAACAACGGGAAATAGAATTAGGGTAAATGGTGTTGCTATTATTGGAAAGGGCTAGAAGCAGTATGCCCCAGAGTTCAGTGCTGAGTCTAGTTTTGTTCTTTCTGTATTTAAATCATTTGGATTTGGGCATGGGGATACAAACTCAAAAATTACTTGACAACAGAAAAGGAGGACGTTGAAAGACTCTATTTAGCAGAGATTTGGAATGCAGTTTAATAAGGATAAATGTCAGGTAATACATTTTTGAGAAGAATATTGAGGAATCACAGTATCTTTACAGTGCAAAAGGGGACCATTCAGCCCATCGAATCTGCACTGGATCTCTGAAAGAGCATTTCACCTAGTCCCACTCGCCTGCCTTGCCCCCATAACCTTGCACATTCTCTCTCTTCAGGTAACAATCCACTTCCCTTTTGAATACCTTGATCAAACCTACCTCCACCGCTCTTTCAGGAAGCCTGTTCCAGATTCCAACTACCCTCTGGGTGGAAAAATTTTTCCTCACATCACATTTGGAAGTATATACTGACTGGAAAGATGATGGGTGTGGATAAACAGAGACAAAAAATTCCAATATATTTCTGAAAATGCGATGTTTAGGTTTCATTAATAGAGGAAAGTGCGACAGTAAAGAAATAATAAATTTGTACCGGGCAGCAGTTTGGTGACAGCTAGGCATCAGAAGGTGCCCCATTATTGAAAGGTATTCAATTAAGCGGGCAGAAGTCATGGATTCACCATAATGATATTAGGGGTGGGAAATTATATGGAGAGAGAATTGAGATTTGAGTCTATTTCCTTTGAAGCAGAAAATCCAAAGAAGTAATTTTATTCGTTTTTTTTAAATTATGAAGAATTTTGACAATGCATAAGGAAAGGCTCTTTTGGTCAGAGAGTTATTATAGTGAAGAGTCATAATTTGAAATAGTCACTAAGAGAGGAAAGACAGAAGTTATGAAATGTATTTACACAGAGATGTTGAAGAATGGAGTGCTGTGCCACAGGAAGTGGTTGAGGCAAAGACCATTACATATTTTAAGGGAAGATTGTACAGATATTTGAAGCAGATAACTGGGCTCTGGAGGGAGAGCAAAGTAGTGCAATCCGTTTTAGATTATTCTAGCGAACTGTTAGCACCATCGTGATGTGCCAGATAGTGCTTTTCTGTGCTGTAAACTTCTTTGGTTTTATGCCTGGAAACTGTACAATGCAAGTTGCAATTCTGAAGCTGAGAATGTAACAATTGATACTAGTATTGATTAAGCTGTATTGTGATATACTGTTTTGAATTGTGATGCATTGTGAACTTGTAATTAGCTGTAGTTGAAATGTGGAGCTATTTTGAATAACAACTTTTAAGTCAATTTTCCTAGATTTTCAGTGTCATTAGCATTCCGAAATATTAACGTGATATGGAATGATTGGACATGGGGTTACATCTCTTATTAGGAACAATGGAAAGTTCCTGATCTGAGCATGGTTGCTATTGAAAATCATGAACCATATGCTTCTCTTGGAATTGAAGGATGGAGATTGGTGAGCGTTATCTTCATCCTTGCCTCTCCTCACCTCCAGAAATTGTATGGCTTGGAAAGATTAAGGGAAGAGGGGTGTGTGGAAAAAAAAAGGGGGATTCGAACTATTACAAAATAAATTGGCAGATTTTTAACTTACTGTAGTGAATCTATCTTTCCTGTTTTATTGTTTCATGCCATGCTATCCAAATTTCTCACGTTCAAAAAGCATATATGTCTGATGCATTGTCAGATGTTAACAAAGTGTAATTAATTGGTGGCTCAGTGGTGCTCCACATTAAAACACTAATGCATGTTTTTATGTAACTGAGGCATGCAGTTTAATTTCTATGAATTCTCAGTCTGGGCCTGCAATACTTGGGCAAGTACAAAGTAGAAACTAGTTCTCCAAGATGGGCGAGGAAAAGGAGGCAAAGATTGGGTGTGGCATTTGCACTAGTTGGTATTCCCAAACCTCCCTACAACTGCTCAACAATACCTTTTAGTAGCAGTCTTGGATCAGTCCAGTTTGCCCTCTTTCCTCTACCCTTTCCTCTTATTCCAAGCAGTGCATGGCCAGGTTCTTCCTTCAGTGTTGGAAATGAGAAAACTTGCAATTGTAGACATCCTGAAAATGAAGTCATTTGTAATTTGTCTTTGCTTTCTTTTCAGATTTTGGATCCTTATTTGACCTTGAGAATGACTTACCAGATGAACTGATCCGTTCAGACCCATTAGGATTGACCAATGGTGGTGACCTGGCTCAGCTTACTGGGGTTGGCATGGTGCAGGATGCCGCCTCAAAGCACAAACAACTGTCAGAGCTTCTGAGAGGCAGTGGTTCCAGTATCAATATGGGACATGGGGCAGTCAGCTCTGGTGGTGCCTCATCACGCTCCATGGATAGTCCAGTGCAGTCGGTAGGCAGCCAAAGTCAACAGACTAGTCCCAGTATAGGAAGCTTAAGTAGTATGGTAAAGAGCCCTCTAACTCAAGGTGGTCTTACATCCCCATCTAACCTGGGAATGGGAGCAAGTGGAGCAAACCAGAGACCTCCGACACCGCAGTCTGTGAACCCACAGAAACACGATCAGCTTCATACGTCAGCAACGGGTCTGATGCCTGGTGTAAACAGCCCTACCAACCAGGCTGGCATGAGCATGAATGCTAATATGAATCCAGCCCTGATGAACAGTGGCAATGCTCAGGGCATGATGCAGGGACAAGTAATGAACGGTTCTCTTGGTGCTGGAAGAGGCAGACCTAACGTACAGTACTCAAGCCCAGGAATGTCCAACACAAACAACCTACTTGCAGATCCGTTATCCCAGGGATCACCTCAGATGGCAGCAGGTCTCAAAGGACCCCAGCCTGGGGCAATGAGCAAGGTAAGAACTGAGCATTTTACGCCTTTAAATATTTACCATATATGTTAACGTCACAATTAAGGTAACACTGATGAAATGTGACATGTTTAACTCAATTCAACATGAACAACATTTGGAGCTTTCAGTACAAATAGAGCAGCTAAACTCTCCTCTTCGATTTCCTACAATTATAAATTCATCCATCTCTTGGGCTTCTGATTTTTTCTATTACAGGTTGAGAATTGGGCTGCACCAATGACCAAACAGGTAAAAGCACAGTTCAATGTTAAACTAAGTCATAAAGACCAGAAAATCCTAGGTTCAGTCCATTCTAAGTTAACTGACCTCAGCTGGACAATACCTAGAGTGCTGTGTTTGACCTCACTTGGCTGGGTAGGTCGTTCTCCTGATATCTATCTAATGGCCGCTGGTCTAATCAACAGGATTGGGCTTGGTCTTAATTTACCATCGGAGTAACCTACTAAAAGTCACCGTCTTTGCTTATGCAGGAAGGATGACTATTTGGCTGAGACACCAGAGAGTGACTCTACCAGCAGTTGGCTTTTGGGAGAGGAGAAAATTGGAAACTACTGAACTTAAAAGAAAATATCTGAAAGACAAAACAGCACACTCAGCAATTACTTTTCAGTCCAGATTTGCATTGTACAGTCTACAATGATTGACATGCATTCTGCCTATGTTATAGATTTTTATTTGCTCAGGTGTTCTTGGTTCTGCATTCTTGTTTTTGCATCTAAGTACTCTGTTCAGTTTTAATGGTACTTTTATTAATTTTTTGGAAGAATTATTGTCCTTATTAATTGTAAGAAATCCAGACATTCTGCCTCTGTAATAAGGTAAAATTGACTTAAGATCAATCTCTTTTATACCTTCAATGATTTAGGCCCAAGCGAAAGACCTTTAGCTGTTAGAAATTACAGAGGAGAGGATGGCTACTCTGCCTACTTATGGCTTCAACTGACAGTCCATTCTGTATTGCTTATGGACATGGAAATTGTTTCTCTAATTCGTGATTCAACTACTTGCCAAATCTACGTTGGACTTCCAATCCAAATATTACATCTTAAAATTGACAAACATTTAATATAAAACAAAGTACAGCCTCCTAAAGCACCAGAAGTAGTTTTAAGAAAACTATCTGTTGAGTACTGGGTACTGAGTTGTAACACTCTGATCCTAACCCAGCCTATTGATGATCCAGTGATGGCAAAGTTCACTTGTGAGGATGCTTCTTTGCTGCTTGGAGATGGATTTTGGAGCAGCTACCTTTAGAGCCAACAAATATGAGTGAGGCAAGAGTTTACAAAAAAATACATTCTTGGAAAACTGATGTTAAAGACCCAAGAGGTGATAAGTTGAGGAAAAGTACCAGTGGAAAATAGAATTGTTTTAAAGGCACGCTAATTAATCCTGTGGCGTTACTGCTCGTGTGAAAATGAAATTATTTCCCCACCTGGCCTACGTTTACTGGTGTTGATCGAGAGCCATAGCTGCCAATCTTGTGGGAGAAGGGAGGAATTCAGGTTGGATTGTTTGCTTACTAGCAGACAATGAGATTGTTAGAAAATGAGACTAAAAAATTGAAATATCACATGATGACTGCTAGCCAGTGAAATTATTGAGAACTGACCTCAAAATAAAAAGGTATATATGAAATGGTCACCATGTAGAAATTGAAGATTAAAAGGAACTGGAGTGTCGAAAAATCAGATGTCTAGGGAATTGGAAAGGGTAAAAATAAAACTAGGTTCTTGGAAACAACAGTGAAACCTGTACAAATGGACACACTAAAAACCCGACACTCCTTAAAACAAAGAACTGGGATCCTGGGGGGTAGAATTAGTTTTTCTTTCTAAAGATGGGATATATATTAATTGTGGAATTATGAAAATGAGTACAGTCTGTTTTACTTAAGATAGCGGGGAAAAAAGCAACACATGAAACTGACAAAGATGTTATTTCAGCCCCATCTAAATCCTGGCTCTTGTTATTGAAATGAATGTCTTGTGTTGTAATACAGCATCCCTTCAATACCTTGCCCATTCTTAATGTGTAAGTCCATACCTGAAGCATCGGTAGACTGTTTGGTTATGGGTGAAGAGAAATACTTGTATGGTACTTAGTGGTCATTGACAACCGTGAAACAACGTCCTGGTCTGAGTAGTCATCATGGGAGTACAAAGAACAAAGAAAAGTACAGCACAGGAACAGGCCCTTCGGCCCTCCAAGCCTGCGCCGATCATATTGCCCGTCAACTAAAACATTTTGCACTTCCGGGGTCCGTATCCCTCTATTCCCATCCTAGTCATGTATTTGTCAAGCTGCCTCTTAAACCCCACTATCGTACCTGCTTCCACCACCTCCTCTGGCAGCGAATTCTAGACACTCACTACCCTCTGCCCCGCACATCACCTTTATAGTTTTCTCCTCTCACCTTAAATCTATGTCCCCTAGTAATTGACTCTTCCATCGTGGGAAAAAGCTTCTGACTATCTACTCTGTCCATGGCACTCATAATTTTGTAAACTTCTATCAAGTCGAAAGCCGAGTAGGGAAATAAAGCTTTGGGGTTGTGGTAATAGATTTTTATGAATTTTTTTTCTTTTAGTGAATAACGCTGAATTTTCATATTCTCCTTTTGCCAGTGGGGATTTAAAATACAAAATGAAAGCTGCAGAAGTTACTCCTCACTTCTGATATACCCCCTTGTTAGATAGTAAAACAGATTAATCTGTGGACATGTTCATGGGTACCATTAATGCTGATTTAATCTGACAGGAAATTTAACTTGAACAGTACAGGCCATGGGTTTAGTTGAATCTGCACACGTGCCACTCTAGTACCAGTAAATGTCTTGAGTGACAGTATGGTTTGGATTTCCAATGTGTTAATTTCCATCAAGAAGCAATTAATTTAGCTTTTTTGAAATTTGAGTATGGCATCCTGTTTAAGATGTTTCACTTAAATGATCTAATGCAGACATCTGTTTTCTCAATGTTAGACTAAGAATTACAGTTTAAAATACAGTATAACCTTAATTTCCCACACCGTTGAATTGAATTTGTTCTTTCTAAATATTTTGTATCTTTTAGCTGAACTGTGTCAAATATTGAAATTCTACCTAACTGAGAACTAATTGGATACTAATCACCTTTAAATGAAAGGGAATTCTTGGCTTTCGAGCCATTCTCCAAACTTACGTGTGTGCTTTTGAAGGGCACAAAGAGAATGAGGACTGCTTGTGTGCATTCTACATCAATGAATTTGTAACAGCTCTGGTGTAAAATGAAGAAAATATAGCTGTTGCTCCGGTTGTTGGTTCCTAAGGGACAGATCTCTTTTTAAACAATGGAAGTGTGCCCTGGGCGGAGCAGTTTCTCTTTCAGTTGAGTGGCTAAGCGTGAATCTGGGGTTGGGATTAGCATGCTGTTGGCTGCTTAGCTCAGTGAGGGGGTGCTTTTCCTCCTTTGTTCTTATGGAGAGGTGCAGGTACCATCTGTTGTCCATGTAGCCCAAGGAAACTTTGTCTTTTTCTCCTCCTTTCGCTTCTCTCCCCTTCTCCAACCCCAATAACATGTACATTTTATTACTAATTTTAAAAATATGTTAAAATGAATGGGAATAGTTTGTAAACATTTTGAGATGAGCTCTCTGCTGCACAAATTGTGTACTAGGAGTTGTACACATACTACTACTGAGTCAAAAACACGCCCTACTTTTGAAATATTCAATACTTGAACAATATTGTTCCCAGTTAGATTGGAAAGCTTCAGAGCCATGATAACTTCAGAATTAATGTTGAAATACTAATACTTGGATGTGCTCAGTCAGCATAGCATGAAAGTCATTGCATGTTTGTACAAATTATGTGTAACAGCCGTAAGTACCAGTGATAACTCTCTATAAAAAGCTGTTTAAGCACTGTTAATTTTCATTGACAATCCCAGATGTAGGTATTTGATACAAATATGATACATGACAGAATAGTACCTGATCTTCTGCCACCTCCCCCAAATAATATAACACATCTTTAAACTGATGAACTGGAGCCTGACACTGTGTATATTTGCAACTGTTGTCACTTACTTTTTAATTTCAGTAACTTAACTCATCTACTATTAGTTTTCCCTTTTATGTTTCTGAAGGTACTGCTGGTGGAAGTATAATTCTACAGAACTCTCGGTACTCTGCCATCTTGCCCAAGTGGACACTTGTTTCTTTTAACAACTTTGTGTCTCTCCTCCATTCAACTGTTCACCTCTCGTGAAACTGCTGAGTTGTGCACAATTCCACATAAACCAGCTACCCTCTATGTCCAAAAGTCCATTTTTCAAAGATGTGTCTAAATAACTTGTAAATGGCTATTTGACCTTCAGGGAGGCAGCACAACCAAGCCCAATGTCAAAACACATGCAGTTTCTAGTTGGGTTCATTGAATAGCAGCAAGGAACATCCCTCAATAGCTGAGGCCAATTGTAGCATCCATACCATCAGGATCAGCTAATTCAGCATAGACTAGGGTTGAACCTGAAACTTTATGGTATGTTCATTTTTTTAAGAAACATCAGAATGTCTGCTCTGTCCATTTTGGGAAGGTAGAAACCTAAGTTAAGAGTGCATACAAGTGGCATAGTGATACTGTCACTGGACTTATTATCCAGAAACCCAGGCTAATGCTTGGCAACATGGGTTCAAATCCCACCATGGCAGGTGGTGGAATTTAATTTTAATTAATAAAACCTGGAATTGAAAGTTAGCCTCTGTAATGATGAGCATGAAACCACAGTACCATCGATTGTCATAAAAACCCATGTAGTTAACTAATATCCTCTAGGGAAGGAAACCCACCATCCTTGCGTGGTCTGGCCTGTGTGTGACTCCAGATCCACAGCAATGTGGTTGACTCTTAATTGCCCTCTGAAATGGACTAACAAGCCACTCAGTTCAAGGCCAGTTATGGATGGCAGCAAATGCTGGCCTTGCCAGCAATGCCCAAATCCCAAAGAACAAAAAAAAGCTTTACCACCTGACTCATCATGTTTTATGACTGAGTTAAATTTGTGATATTTTATAATTCATAAGATGAACATAAGATAGACTTTTTAAGTGAGAATTTAATGTAGATTGCACAATATTAGTCTGGTTTGAAATGAGCATTGGGTTCTCCCAATCTCCCTCAAACTGAATATCTCATTAATATTGTACATCATATAGATGTTAACTTGCTGGCATTCCCAATATTTTCTTACAGCTACATATTCATAATACTCTAAAATCATGTTAAAGCTAACCTGCCCATAATGTTTACCTGTTTTCCCCTTCTAGTTATAACAATGTATATAAATATTTAAACCTTTTTTTGGTGTAAGCTAACACTTTGGGGAAGTGATGGGGGCAATGATGCTGCGACTGAAGGCAACTTTACAACATTTTATGAACGTAGGAGTAAGAAACTGCACAGCAGTTCCAGCAAACAAGCAAGAGATTTCCTGCATGCTTCAGCAAAGTTCATTCAGCAAGTGACGGTTAACTCTGTGTTTAAAGTAAAATTGGAATAGGTGCAGAAGGGGGAGCTGACAATCAACCAAACTTCCTGTCCTGCTTGTCTTTCAATATTTTATTTTCAAAAGAGCTCTTCTACTATACACAGGATCTGGCTTGACTGCAGCCCCCCACTGTTGATTAGATTGCTGAATACAATTACCTGCCTAAACCCCACCGTGCCTCCACTTCCTTTTACCTAACTTCTGATCACATCTCAATCTTTCTTCCTTTGACTGGGCATGTCTTTTGAGATGTCTTTGGGTATTTTTATATGCTAAAGGCACTACATAAATGCAGGTTGCTGTTGTATCACTTGTCATCAGAACTTGCAGGATATTCACTTGATCATAGTACTGGAGATCATTTGGTGCCTATAGACACATACCCTAGCTAGAGTTGAGTACTTTCAGGTGTCAAGGGAAGAAAAACATGTAATAAATAGTCCCTTTGTTTAGTTTGCTGCATATTTCATTAATTTAATAAACCTCTCCCCATACTACTCTGCATGTATATCAGCGTAAATGGTGAAAAGATCATCCCAAAATAAGGAAAATCTGAAGTTAGAGATAAGCATGTAAGTGCAGTTGAGTATGCTACTGTAGCTATGTCAAATATTCATTTGCTGTATTCTTCACCAGTTTAGCTGAGTTGATAATATGTTATCTGAGTCAGAAGGTTGAGACTTCAAATCCTACTCCAGGACTTGGGCACATAATGAAAATGAAGTGACAGTACTGAAGGAGTGCTGTATCTGAAATAAAAACAAAATGCTTAAAATACTCACCTGAAAGCATTTGTGGAGAGAGAAACACAGTTAATTCAGATCAAGAAGCTTTCTTTGGTGCTGTATCTGACCTCTGTGTGGCACAATCTTAAGAGCAGGGTGCTGGTTAATATTCTTCCCTCTACCATCACCACCAAAAATAACTGATCATTTATTTAATTAATGCCTATGGACCTTGCTGAGTGCAACTGTCATGCTTAAATAATTCTTTAACGTAATTAACTTGAACTTTTCATTTAATATACTATTTATTGCTCACAGTGGTCTCTACATCGGGCAGACCAAACGCAGGTTGGATGATCGATTGCCTTGCTCAACATCCCAGTTCAGTCTGCAAAACTGACCCTAATCTCCAATCAATTGCAGTTTAGATTATTTGTCTTGCGCCTCTCTGCCCTCTGTCTCCAATGAAGTTCAGCAGAAGCTTGATGAACAACACCTCATCTTTTGACCAAGCACTTTACAGCCTTCTGCACTCAACATTGAGTTCAGCAGTTTTAGATCATAGCTCTCTTCTGCTACTTACAGCTCCCCTAGAACTATCTTTTGATTCTTCTACTTGTTCCATTTTCCATTTAGTCTTGTACCATCCTGCCTGCTTTATCACAGCCTACCATAGGCCTTCCCTTTTGTTCTTTCTTCCATCCCCTTTCCCTGCATCTGCTTGCTTAAAACCTGTCACATCTGTAACACTTTCCAGTTCTGACAAAAGGTCTTACAGACATGTAATGTTACCTCTGTTTCTCTCTGCACAGATGCTGCCCAACCTGCTGATTGTGTCTAGCATTTTTTTTTACATTTCAGATTTTCAGCATCTGCAGTACTTTGCCTTGCTCCCAATGCTTGCACTACCATTATTTCATAGGTTTTTATGATGTTGTATTGCCTGTGTACCCTGAACAATCCAGAAGCAATGTGCTTTCAGTGCCATAATCTGCAAACTTGAACACCTGAATAGTTTTGTTTATTTTGTTCTGAGGTCATAATTTAGTAGTCAGAAGAGAAACATTGAACATGATGCATCCATTTGAAGCAGTTGATTTGAGTGGCTGTAAAATTCCATGCACTTTCGTTTACAGAGGCTTACTTACAATTTTTTTTGCCCCAGTTTAATGCGTCAGATTTCGCTTATTAATTCCCCCTTTTCTTGATTTCCTGCATCATACACCAGCTGGCAAGATAGCTGAAGAGATGCCCTGACATCCACCCCTATAATTAGGCAGTTGCTAGGTAGCACATGACAGCCCAGACAACTTGCTCTCCGCTTTTTTCATCTTCTCCACAGCAGTATGTTGAGATTGGGAACTCCACTACACCGTGTCCCTTCCTTATTAATAAATTGTTAAAGCGAATTTCTATTAAATGAGCATTTTTTTTTCGGTTTTCATTCTCAACAAGTGTAAGAAATTTTCATAACTTGGGAAGCATTTGCTATTATGTTTCTCAAAAGTTAATCCAAAAGGTGGAAATTATAGTATAAAAAGACTATTTGAACTGGATAAAACACTCTCAAATGCAAACTCAGGTTTTGTTCTTTCTCAACTTCAAAATATTCTCTTCAGACACGATGTAAAGTGTACAACAATAAGGTGAAATACTAGCGGATATTCATCTATCGCTGGTATTGGAAAAGGTGAGAACAATTTAAGGTATTGAATTCAGAGTCCCGCACAAAAAAAAGGTTTTGTTTAGCAGCTTAATTTATTAGGGTTTGTGTAATACCATAATAGACGCTGTAAGAACATAAGAAATAAGAGCAGGAGTAGGCCATTCAGCCCTTTGAGCTGCTCTGCCATTCAGTATAATCATGGTTGCTCTACCTCAACTCTACTACAATTAGTGAAATAAGCCTATTTGAAAATGCGCTGTCAATGTTCCTATGAATTGATTCTACCATACCTTTATGCTGTTTTCAAATTTTCTCTATTTGCAAACATATCAATTAGCATGTTTCCAAGCAAGCTCTTGTACTACAGACAGCTTTACTCTTTAGATTAATGTTTTTTTTTAAACAAGTAGTAGATACAAATGACTCTGCTACTGCCAAATGAGAAGCCCAGAAGGCCCTTGTAGGTGGCCAGCATTATTAATTATATTTTGGGAGCTGCCCTCTAATTCGACTTCAGCAAATTTTGCAACACTTGTGTCTTCAATGTATAGCATAAACTTCAATAAATTTGTGTATTCCCAAAAGCATTGGGCTACAACAAGTACCATTTCCAGGTGGTTGACTTGATATGTTATCATATGTGCTGTGCCTTAGGTTACATTTTTAACCTGGAAGGTTACTAGAGGCTACAAGTGAATTTTTAACTGACAACTGAAAGTGGTAGGTTTATAGCTTACACTTGTGGGTTTTATTTGAGGTGTACACATAAATACAGTTTCTGCATGCTTTAAGTGAGCCACAGTGGTGCTTGGGATGCACTGATAACTCCATTTATATTACAGCACTATGTTGTGTCTATAGGTAACAGAGTAGGTAAATGCAGTAACTGCAGCAATTTGTTCTGCCCCCACCTGCTAGTGCTACACTGTCTCCTGAGGTGAAATGCTTCCCCTGGTAAAGGTAAATGATTGCTGTTAGTGATACTTCCAATCACGCTCTTCATTTTATTTTGTCTGTTACTGTAAGAGTATTATATGAAGTTTTGGACAGCTTCAACTCCATACCTGCCGAATATGCAACACTCAAATGTCCCAGCTATATAAAACAAGCGTACCATTTTATTAACTATCAGAACGCTGCTTGAGGAGGACTGTTAGCAACTCTGCTGCAAGAAGGGTGTTCTTTCTTATTGTTAAAGCATATTGTTGAGGCAAATTAGAACGAGATTTTTCTCTGCTTCTGACCATAAGAATATTCTGAGTAACATGTTTGACGTAATTTCTCAGGTTCACAAAATGAAAACTTGCTTTGTTGCCCAGAAATAATTAGGTTTTGAAACTGAAAACAATGAGTTAAAGCAAGGATGGAAAATGCATCTTTTATTATCCAAGACTAACTTTCTTAAAATATTCAAGCCTTGGACTGTTTATTGTTTTAATACAAGGGTTTAAGTTGCATTGTAATGTAGTATTTGCTTTCTGCCACTGGAGGCCCTTATGAACCATGGGTGATCTTCATCTGATGGGAAAAACATCTGCAGTCCTCCTTTAATTTTACTCATGTCCCAGGCAGTTTAAACTGGCATTTTCTGCACACCTTGATCACCACATAAAACAATCCTCACCTTGAAGCTTGCAGCATGGCATCTGATGATAATTATATTTTTCAGTTACTGTTGGTCTCACAATCTTCTGATTTCTTCTTGATTTTCCAAACGTTTTGGTGGGGGTAATGGTTTGAAAGCATTTTTACTTGATGTAGTCTCTCTTCTAAATGTCAACTTCCTTCCACCCAAGTTGAATATAGATAGAAGAGACCAAGATGAATGTTTTGATTAGCTTGTTGAGTGTCAGAAGTTAATTTTCCTTTTTTTTTAAACTAATAGATGGGAATGATGGGAACCCCTAGTCCTTACGGACAGCCATATGGACAGAACACTGGTCAGACGCTGGGCAGTAGCGGACTAGGGCAGCAGCTGCAAAACAAGGGTGGTTTAGGGAACAGTCTGCCTCAGTTTACAATGGACAAGAAAACTGTAGGTGGTGCTGGGATGCCAAACCTGGTGAGTGCTGAGAGATTCATGTACCTCACATTTCACACTTCCTCATTTCCTGCCTTGTCGAATTTAATGTTAATCTCGGGCAATAAGACTAAACCATAGAAGGAAGCAAATGCCAAAATAGAACCTTGAAAGCTTATTTTGAAAGTTGGTGCCTTGTTAAGGGACAGGTTTGTGCCTACGTTTCCTGTATTGAGAATTTGTATATAGTGAATACCAATAGAAGTTTGAAGGATCATCTAAAATTGTCCACCTTCACATATCACCTCCTTATACCAAATCTTCACATACCACCATCAGGCCAGTTAGAGCTGTACTGGTTATAAAGCATACAAAGCAAACTCCATCTAACCACATGTAGTGAACATCATTAGAGACCCTGAAAGAGGATGAGTATTTAAAAGGAAAGGGATGTTTGTAAGA
The DNA here is from genome assembly GCF_964194155.1 of Cetorhinus maximus. Classification (NCBI taxonomy): domain Eukaryota; kingdom Metazoa; phylum Chordata; class Chondrichthyes; order Lamniformes; family Cetorhinidae; genus Cetorhinus; species Cetorhinus maximus. The sequence continues at coordinate 7,588 of NW_027598237.1, read as the reverse complement.
GCTGGTGACCAGTAGTCACTACCAAAATGGTAGCGAAAACCCATCACCAGGGCTTCATCGGAAGCACTAATAGAAAAGATATCTCCTATAAAAAACCCCTAATAGTTTGATATGCTGACTTATGACCATTTCCTTTTAGGTGTTAGTTTTGGCTCAGTGGTAGATTTCTCACCTCAAATCATTCTAGAGACTTGATCACTTAGTACTACATTGAATGAGAGAGTGCTGTATTATTGAAGGTACCATCAAATGAGAAGTTAATCTAAGACACCGACTGTCCTTTTAGTTGAACATAAAATATTCCATGGCTTGAGGAAAAGCAGTGTATTCTCCCAGTGCCACGGAGAATGTTTATCGCTCTGTCTACATCGCTAAATATAGATTACCTGCTCATGATTTAGTTGCTGTTTATGGGACCTTACTGTGTGCAGATGCCATGTTCTATAATGCAACATTGATTGCACTTTGTTTTAGAAATGTGCTTTATTGGTTGTAAAGCACTCTAGGCGTTCTGACATTGTGAATGGTGCTATATAAATGCATGTTCTTTCTTTTCCAAAGCCGCAGCAGCCTTCTCCAGTACAGCAGGGAGGAATAGGGCAGCCGCCTGGGCAGGGAATGGGTTCTGCACCCACAGCAGATCCAGAGAAACGAAAACTCATCCAGCAACAACTAGTTCTGCTCCTGCATGCACACAAATGCCAGCGTCGGGAGCAAGCAAATGGTGAGGTACGACCCTGCAACTTGCCACACTGCCGAACCATGAAGAATGTCCTGAATCATATGACCCACTGTCAGGCTGGCAAATCCTGTCAGGGTGAGTATGGACTGAACTAGTATGAATATTTGGTACAAACACTCATCCGATGTTTGAGTTGCACAGGATTTCTTATACTTTTAAGCTCGCCATCACCTTCTCAAGGGCAACTAGGAATGGAAAATAAATGCTGGCCCAGCCAGTGAAGCCCACGTCCCGTGAATGAATAAAAAAAAACTTGAAACAAAGCCTTGAGTTCCTTTTGACATCGTTTAATTTCTCAGTAAAATGGAATATGCAAAGCATTTCTGTTAACTTTCTTCCATTGATGTGATGTTGCTATGTGCTTATGGAAGTCTACAGGGTCAAATTTATTAAGAAACTGTTTCTATTACAGTTATAAAAACAAAAAGCCACATCCGGTTGCATCCTGTCAATACCATCTAATGTACAAATTCCTGTGATGATGTAGGCTGCGGTGCTAAAATTAGAACGTTGAATTCTTAAAGTTTGTTTTTCAATGTTGAGTTCTGACTTGGTTGTATTTTCTGATAGTCATGTTTGCCCTCTTTTTTTGTTAATTCTTTACAGTTGCACACTGTGCTTCATCACGTCAGATCATCTCCCACTGGAAGAATTGCACAAGGCATGACTGTCCTGTTTGTCTCCCTTTGAAAAATGCTGGGGACAAGCGTAACCAGCAATGTAAGTCTTCCTACCTTCAAAGTCTGTTTTTTAAAAAAAGATACAAAAAGTTCAGTTGGGGTTGAGTATTTTTTTAAAAGTATTGACTTGAGTAATCTAGCTGTGGTTTCAAAATATGCGCTTACTACTGGTAGTTTGATTTTGTTTAATTGCTTCACAGTCAACAAACCTTCATGCTTTAGATTAATTTTTAGTAAATAATGAAGAATAATTCTGAAGAAATATGTGATTTTCTCCACTTTGAGGAATGCTTTATTAAACTTCTAGGAACCTTGGGTATAAGCTACAGGGCAGGCTGATGGAAAGGGGATTTCACATGCCATTGTGCTCAGTAAACCAGATCTATTTTATAAGGGCAGGGCTATATTACCATGCAATGCACATGATAATATGCTAAAACTTCAAGGCCACCGTCTCATTTTTTAAGTAAATGGAACTCCCTGTCAATCGGGTTAATTGTTTTGTGATGAAACAGTGCAGATTGGAAAATACTTGTTTCAGGCTCCAGTTTAGGAGCAGCCAGCCTTATATGATCGGCTTTTTTTCCTTTTCTGTGTTATTTCGGGTCTGTGTGCATAAAATTCATTTACCTTAGATGATTTGCTGTTAAGAATGTATTGTGATAGATTTATATGTATTCCTACCCATGGTGTTCCTCAGTATGATCAAAAATATTCAATTTTATGGCTTGCTATGTATAATTTATGATCAGGGCCTCTGATTTATGATCAGGTTGATAATATTACAGATTTTAAGGGGCGTTACTGGTATTTTAAGGGGCAAGTTATGTGACTGTCTGCATTTTGGTGCGAATTGTAAAGCTGTGGTCTTTAATTTTAGCCTGCCAGAGAACTGAGATGCTTTAGGTTTGAGGTATGCAGGAGGTGTTAAGGAGGAGGATGTGCAGATACAATTTTAAAACTGTTGAGGATTGTCTAAGGAGTAGAAGGGTAATGGGAGGCGGATGTTGGTGTGAAAGATGGATGTCAAAGTTGTAGGGTAGAAATTGGGGCTATAAAATTGGTGGGAGGGTGACCTTGATGTGTTAACAATTTGGAATGGTGGCAATGTGTTAGAGAGGTGGGTTGTTGAATGTGGCAATCCTGGGGGGTGACCCTGGTGGATGGTACAGTAGGAGAGGGCTAAAATGCTGCTTGGAAAAGTGATACAGCCAAGTTATGGCCATGGAAACCAAGTTGAAGTTTTTATAGTGTTTACTGTTTTTAAAAATTCAGAAGTCAGTGTCTTTAAAAACACAAGTTGGTTCCTGGATCATAGTTAGGAAGACAGAGTTGGGATTTCTTTTCCATGAGTAGGTGGTAGGGAAAAAAGAGGTGTAAGGCATGGCCAGTTGGCAGAGGGAAGTAGGGAGAACAGGAAAACTTTAATGTTCAGGGTGATAATGATGAGAATTATAGGATGCAGCAAGTTAAAGAAGAATTCCATCTACCAGGGTGAGTGAAGATGCTATGGGGAATTATGACTTAAGTTCTTCCCTCAGTTTACTAAAAGGAATTTTTAGCAATTTTATTGAAGAGGCCTGTGATTTAAAGCATCTGACTTTTAAATAGTAGATGTTTCCTGAGAATCCTGAGAAAAATGTTGTAAATGTTACTCAATCATTTTAGAATTCAACTTTGGTTAGAGGCTTTTGAGGTACTGGCCAGGCAAACTGAAGCAAGAGAAAAGCAGCAGTGCAATTAGACAAGACTAAAGAAAGGTTCCTTGAGGCCAGGTTGGGTGGGTCAAACAGAGTGTGCAACAGATGATCTTGGGGTGGAGGCTCTATGGCACGTGAGCAGGATGTGTCCAAATACTGGAGTCAAGGTAGAGGAAACCACTTCATGCATAGATCAGAGGTCAAGTCAGGCTGGCATATGATGCTGAGAAAGGTAGCAAGGTGGAGCCAGCATAGTCTCTGGAAGGTAGGTTTATGGAGACCAGTACCACCTGATTTAGACACTGACCCTGACGTACTTATTGGAAGACGAGGATTTTACAGTTAAGGTTAACAGTATGGCAGAATTAATGAACAGAAATTGAGAACAGGTGACTAAAAAGGAGGTTCATGCATTAGCAAGACTCTATATAGTTCAGAATATTTTAAAGTTTCTGTTATGCCCCAGAGATCATATTTTGTCATAAGTGCAAGCATGCCTTTTATTTTAAAAGGAAAACTGCACATTTCATCCTGGCGACTGAAATTTATTGAACACTAATTCATTTTTGCACACTTAAAAGCAGCTACAATTACAGGAAATATGGGGTGCTGGCAAGTTACAAGCCAGGATAGCAGCTAAAGTTCAACACTGTTCTAGATGATCCCACCCTTGCTTGTACTAGTGTTGATATCATCCTGCATTTTCTCTTCTAGCCCCCTCCCCAAGTCACGATTAAATTCATTTGGCAGTTGGAATTTGGTCATCTCTAGGGAAAGGATGTTGTTTCTGAATTCAAAATTTAATTTATGTGCTTTTTTTTTTATCTTTGCACAGCATTACTAGCTGGAGCAGCTGTAGGACTAGGAAACTCGTTAGGGTCAGTAGGAGTTGGACAGCAGAACACGCCAAGTTTAAACACTACCAGTCAGATTGACCCCAGCTCTATAGAGAGAGCCTATGCAGCACTTGGACTCACGTATCAGGGTAACCAGATGCAGCCTCAACCTCAGATGCAGAACCAGCAATCGTCTCAGTCTTCACAGGGGCACCAATCTCTGCGGCCTATGAATGCTATGGGTAAGTAAAAACTGCATGCAAAATAGGTACAACTTATCCATCCTCAAAGCATGGTTGTGCAGTTCTCCAGAAATTCACATCCCATTTTGTAGATGCTTATTAAATGACTGTCCATTAAGTATAGGTATTTTACATAAAACAAGCAAAACTTTTATCTCTCTCTTTCAATACTTGCTTTATCAAAAGCCCACAAGAGCTGAGCATTGTTCATTTGGACATCCTATTAGACAGAACTGACTTGAAGACTATTCAGAATCGTATTTTCCTTATTTTAGGGGACAATCCGGGGCATGGTTATAGAGCCCTATTGAAACAGTTTGAATTACTGAGACTAATGAAATTGGATTAGTTAAAGTGCTGCTCTAGTCAATATTTGCAGTTAATATACTTAGTATTTAAAAAAAACCAATTTGTGTTTATAGTCCTGTTAACTGTAGTATTGGATGATGGAATGGGTTCCAGGTGAGAACACCACAGATGGAAACCAAAGTTCTATATGGAACCCAGTATGGACAGCTCCGAATTGAAAAATGCCAACAGACAGTTACAGAAGCTTGCAAAGAACATGAAGCCTTGCTTTTTGTCAACTTGGCTATAGCAACCAACTGACTAATATTCATGACATTTATCTGATGATTCAGACTATAGAGCACTTTTGGGGTAAGGTTGCAAAAACAAAAATACTGTAATCCCTATTTAAAAAGGGGTTAATTTTGCATGATGGCCTATTTCACTATACCTTTACATGCCACTGCTTTATATCTGAGACATTGTTAGAATATAAGGTAACGGTGGGAATTAGTAATGGAAACAGAAAATGCTGGAAAAACTGCACAAGTCTGGCAGCATCTTTGGAGAGAGAAGCAGAGTTAACGTTCGATTCATCTTTGGAATTGGAGAGAGGCAGAAACATAATGAGTTTTATGCTCTTGAGAAAGAGAGGTGCAGGTGAAGCAAAATAGGATGTCAGGGATAGGTTGAGAGTGTGGGGGGGTGGGGGCGGCTAGGAGAAATTAAATGACAAAGGTGTCATGGAACACAAGACAAAGGGAGTGGCAATTAAAATAAAGACTAAAGCTTTAGTCCAGAATAGGTGTTAATAGGAGAATAAAGGCTCATCACTGTCTGAAAGAAAAATAGCAGAATGTGATGATAGACAAAGGGTCAGCGCTATCTGAAAGCAAAAACATGAGAACAAGATACAGATTGGCACTTGGAGGTTTGGGAGCAGGGGTGAGGGTAGAATTCAAAATGGAAGACAAAATTCACTGTCTGAAGTCGTTGAACTCAATGTTGAGCACAGGCTATAAATCGGAAGATGAGGTGCTGCTCCTCCAGCTTGCATTGGGCTTCACAGGAACATTTTAGCAGGCCGCGGACAGAAATGTGAGCATGGGAGCAAGCTGGCGAATTGAAATGGCAAGCGGCAGGAAGGCCTGGGCCATGCAAAGCAGAATACCTCTGCTTAGTCCTCCTTCCAGCAACCACCCCCCCCTCATTTTTCAACAGCATAAAATCCATTGCATTCTTTATCTCTCCAGTTCTGAAGAAGAGCCATACTGGACTCGAAACATTAACTCTGGGGAGAATTTTCTCCTAGTTGGGGGTGCTGAGCAGGCACGCAGCCGATCGCTGCCTGCAATTGGCTGCGCATGGCCATTTTACGTGGATGGGCCAATTAAGGCCCACCCAGTGTGACGCACGCCCAGAAGCGCTGAACGCTCTCTGTGCAGGTGGGGGAAGGAGGCTGAGTCAGGGGCTGCGCTTTTTTGCACATGCACGCGAAAGAGCGCAGAAATCTCCCTGAGGCAAGGAGCTGCCTCAGGGAGTTTAATTACATTTTGGAAAATTTAAATAAAGAGAAAAAAAATTTTCAGACATGTCCCCTCATGTGACAGTATCACATGAGCTGGGACATGTCAATGAATTTTAATAGAAACATTTATTTAAGTTATAAACCCTTCATGAAACCTCATCACATCCGTGGATGAGGTTTCATGGTAAATGCGAAGGCCGCCTGGGCTCTTCGCCTGCCCGCCAACCTTAAGGTTGGACGGGTGGCTCCGTTAATTATTTTAATTAGTTTTTTAAATGACCTTAATAGGCCTTTGACAGTTCAGCCGGTGTGCACCCGCCGAACCTAAGATCTGAATGATGCGCGGTGATGTCGGGACACACGCTCGATGTCACCCCGCGTCAGCAAGCGGGGCCCGTCCCTGCACGCTGACCCGAAGATTCTAGCCTCTGTTTCTCTCTCCACAGATGCTGTCAGACCTGAGTTTTTCCAGCATTTTCTGTTTTTGTTCCAGATTTCCAGCATCCATGGTACTTTGCTTTTATTTTAGTGGAAATTAGTATCTGCTTGTGAACTAATCAGATATTAATCATCTGTGAATGTTTTAGAATTCTAATGACACTTGTATACTTTACAGGTACCAGCCAAATGGGTGTGAATGGAAGTAACGTCGGTGTGCAGGCCCCCAACCAGCAGTCCAGCATTCTGCATGATGCTATGATGCTGTCATCCATGACCTCTGCTAAGTAAGTCTAGGATCCATTCTTGCTCCTCGTTTCTAGTTTCATGTTTTTCATTTGCAGCTCTTTGTCTAATATAAAAATATAAGCCTAAATCTGGATGCCAGTGTTGCTTGTCAACCAAAAGGTGCATTGTCCTCCTTTTCTGTGACCAAACTGAGGAGTTCTACTTTTGGGGGCATTTTGAATAATCTGACAGTGATATGAAGTCTTGGAAAAGGTGTGGTCTATCTGTGCCTCCTCGCTTAATACAGAATGATTTCAAATCTGTAAGTGGAGAACAATGAAGTTCAAGAGATTGTTCTTTGCGGCCTTGTCCACTAAATTTCCAACGACTTGTATTACTCACACCAACTTTTAATTCTTTCAGCCCAATGCTAAGTGACGGCACAAGTGTTAGTAATCTTAATACAGTGCCAACGGCAACGCCCCCCTCAAGTACTGGCATTCGAAAATCATGGCATGAAGACGTCACTCAGGACCTACGCAATCACCTTGTTCACAAATTGTAAGTGATCAGCTGTATATGTGATAGAGGTCTTAGATGTAGCTACTGAGATGGTGATTTATTCATGACAGTCATGGGGTGATTGGGATTTTTGTGGCCTAATGTATACAACTTCATTTTGTTTTTCTTGAAATAGCAGTTTCTTTTTCTTTTCCATCATTTTCTCCTCTTGATGAGTTTCACAATAGGTCAGCTTCTCGTATCTTGCTTCCACAGCATCAGCAACCTCTCTGATTGTAGGGAGTGACCCAGCCAAGCCCCAATCCTAATTCTATGTTCATCAATGTCCATACACATGTAACTCCTGCTGAAGCCATATGAAATGATCAGAATCATAACCCTGGC
>NW_027598236.1:40000-50414 GCF_964194155.1 Cetorhinus maximus | reverse complement strand
TCCCTCCCCATCTACACACGCCACGCACTCCTCTGCAGCAGAGAGAGAGAGAGACAGGGAGAGAGACACAGAGAGAGAGACAGAGAGAGAGAGACAGAGAGAGAGAGACACAGAGACAGAGAGAGAGAGAGACAGAGAGAGAGAGAGAGACAGAGAGAGAGAGACAGAGAGAGAGAGACAGAGAGAGACACAGAGAGACAGAGAGAGAGAGAGACAGAGAGAGAGAGAGATAGAGAGAGACAGAGATAGAGAGAGACAGAGAGAGAGAGACAGAGAGAGAGAGAGACAGAGAGAGAGAGACACAGAGAGAGAGAGACAGAGAGAGAGACAGAGAGAGAGAGACAGAGAGAGAGAGAGACAGAGAGAGAGACAGAGAGAGAGAGACAGAGAGAGAGAGAGACAGAGAGAGAGACAGAGAGAGAGAGACACAGAGAGAGAGAGACAGAGAGACACACAGAGATAGAGAGAGACACAGAGAGAGAAAGAGATAGACACAGAGAGAGATAGAGATACAGAGAGAGGGAGACAGAGAGAGATAGAAAGAGACACAGAGAGAGGGACACACACACAGAGAAAGAGAGATACAGAGAGATGGAGACAGAGAGAGACACACACACACAGATAGAGAGAGACAGAGAGATAGAAAGAGACACAGAGAGAGGGAGACAGAGAGACACAGACACAGAGAGAGATAGAAAGAGACACAGAGAGCAGGAGACAGAGAGAGAGAGGGAGATAGAGAGAGAGGGAAGGAGAGAGAGAAAGACAGAGAGAGAGGGAGGGAAGGAGAGAGAGAGAGAAGAAGACAAAGAGAGAGGGAGGGAGAGAGAGAGGGAGAGTGGAAGACAGAGAGAGAGAGGCAGGAAGAGAGAGAGACAGAGAGAGGGAAGGAGAGAGAGAGAGAGGGAGGGAGAGAGTGGAAGACAGACGGAGAGAGAGAGACGGAGAGAGAGATAGAGAGAGACGGGGAGAGAGAGTGAGAGGAAGAGAGAGGGAGAGGGAGAGAGGAGAAGACAGGGAGAGAGAGAGAGGGAGAGACAGAGATGGAGAGAAAGAGAGAGGGAAAGTGAAGGAGAGAGAGAGGGTGACAGAGAGAGAGGGAAGGAGAGAGAGTGGGAGAGACACAAAGAGATGGAGAGAGAAAGACAGAGAGAGAGGGAGAGATAGAGAGAGAAAGAAAGACTGAGAGAGAGAGACAGAGCGAGAGAGAGAGGGAGAGACAGAGAGAGAAAGACTGAGAGAGAAGGACAGAGAGAGACAAAGAGGAAGAGAGAGACAGAGAGAGACCCAAAGACACAGAGAGAAAGGGAAGGGGGAGAGGGAGGGAGAGACGGAGACTGACGAGAGAAAGAAAGAAAAAATATGAGAGGGAAAGAGAGGGAGTGAAGGAGAGACACGGGGAAACAGGAAGAGAGAACGTGAAAGAAAATTTGGGAAAGTGCATTTGTATAGCGCCCTGAACGCCCCACGTTGCTTAAAGTGATCTGGTTTCGATTGAGACTGTTAATAATCATCGAGGCCCAGTTGGCAAATTGCGCACAGCAAGATCCCAGAAAGAGCCAATGGGAAGAAGGATCATTTCATCGGCTCTCAGTGATGTTGGTTGAGGGATAACTATTTGCCCGGGGCACAGGTCAGTACTCCCTGCCCATGGCTCTCGCCATCCTCCCCCAATTGTGGCCGTGGGATTCTTTACACCCAGCCAAGGGGGCAGATGGGGCACCGCGGGTTAAACAGCTCACCTCGAAACATGGCACCTGCAGCAGTGCAGCACTCCCTCACTACTGACCCTCCGACAGTGCGGCTCTCCCTCACTACTGACCCTCCGACAGTGCGGCGCTCCCTCAGCACTGACCCTCCGACAGTGCGGCGCTCCCTCAGCACTGACCCTCCGACAGTGCGGCGCTCCCTCAGCACTGACCCTCCGACAGTGCGGCGCTCCCTCAGCACTGACCCTCCGACAGTGAGGCGCTCCCTCAACACTGACCCTCCGACAGTGCGGCGCTCCCTCAGCACTGACCCTCCGACAGTGCGGCGCTCCCTCAGCACTGACCCTCCGACAGTGCGGCGCTCCCTCAGCGCTGACCCTCCGACAGTGCAGCGCTCCCTCAGTACTGACCCTCCGACAGTGTGGAGCTCCCTCAGTACTGACCCTCCGACAGTGCAGCACTCCCTCAGCACTGACCCTCCGACAGTGCAGCGTTCCCTCAGCACTGACCCTCCGACAGTGCAGCGCTCCTTCACCACTGACCCTCCGACAGTGCGGCGCTCCCTCAGCACTGACCCTCCGACAGTGCGGCGCTCCCTCACCACTGACCCTCCGACAGTGCGGCGCTCCCTCAGCACTGACCCTCCGACAGTGCGGCGCTCCCTCAGCACTGACCCTCCGACAGTGCGGCGCTCCCTCAGCGCTGACCCTCCGACAGTGCGGCTCTCCCTCAGCATTGACCCTCCGACAGTGCGGCATTCCCTCAGCACTGACCCTCCGACAGTGCGGCGCTCCCTCAGCGCTGACCCTCCGACAGTGCGGCGCTCCCTCAGCGCTGACCCTCCGACAGTGCGGCGCTCCCTCAGCACTGACCCTCCGACAGTGCGGCGCTCCCTCAGCGCTGACCCTCCGACAGTGCGGCGCTCCCTCAGCACTGACCCTCCGACAGTGCGGCGCTCCCTCAGCGCTGACCCTCCGACAGTGCGGCGCTCCCTCAGCACTGACCCTCCGACACTGCGGTGCTGACCCTTTGGGGAGGCGGTAGAGTAGTGGTATTGTTGCTGGACTAGTAATCCAGAGACCCAGGATAATGCTCTGGGTACCTGGGTTTGAATCCCACCACAGCAGATGGTGGAATTTGAATTCAATAAAAATCTGGAATTAAAAGTCTAATGTTGACCATGAAACTATTGTCGATTGTTGTAAAAACCCACCTGGTTCACTAATGTCCCTTTAGGGAAGGAAATCTGCCCTCCTTACCCGGTCTGGTCTACACGTGACTCCAGACCCACAGCCATGTGGTTGACTCTGAAACGCCCTAGTGAGCTACTCAGTTGTACCAAACCATTACAAAGTCACCAAAAAGGAATGAAACCGGACAGACCACCCGGCATCGACCCAGGCACCGGAAACGACAACGGCAAACTCAGCCCTGTCGACCCTGCAAAGTCCTCCTGACTAACAACTGGGGGCTAGTCCCAAAACTGGGAGAGCTGTCTCCCAGACTAGTCAAGCTACAGCCTGACCATAGTCATCCTCACGGAATCATACCTTACAGATAATGTCCCAGACTCCACCATCACCATCCCTGGGTATGTCCTGTCCCACCGGCAGGACAGACCCAGCAGAGGTGGGGGCACAGTGGGATACAATCGGGAGGGAGTTGCCCTGGGAGCCCTCAACATCGACTCCGGTCCTCATGAAGTCTCATGGCATCAGGTCAAACATGGGCAAGGAAACCTCCTGCTGATTACCCTGTACCGCCCTCCCTCAGCTGGTGAATCAGTGCCTCCTCCATGTTGAACATCACTTGGAGGAAGCACTGAGGGTGGCAAGGATGCAGAATGTACTCTGGGTGGAGGACTTCAATGTCCATCACCAAGAGTGGCTCGGTAGCATCGCTACTGACCGAGCTGGCCGAGTCCTAAAGGACATTAGCTGCTAGACTGGGTCTGCAGCAGGTGGTGAGGGAACCAACAAGAGGGAAAAACATACTTGACCTCATTCTCACCAGCCTGTCGGCCACAGATGCATCTGCCCATGACAGTATCGGTAGGAGTGACCACCACACAGTCATTGAGGAGACAAAGTCCCACCTTCACATTGAGGATACCCTCCATCGTGTTGTGTGGCACTACCACCCTGCTAAATGGGATAGATTTCAAACAGATCTAGCAACTCAAGACTGGGCATCCATGAGGCGCTGTGGGCCATCAGCAGCAGCAGAATTGTACTCGAACACAATCTGTAACCTCATGGCCCGGCATATCCCCCACTCTACCATTACCATCAAGCCAGGGGATCAACCCTGGTTCAATGAAGGGTGCAGGAGGGCATGTCAGGAGCAGCACCAGGTATACCTAAAAATAAGGTGTCAACCTGGTGAGGCTATAACACAGGACTACTTGGGTGCCAAACAGCATAAGCAGCAAGTGATAGACAGAGCTAAGCGATCCCACAACCAACGGATCAGATCTAAGCTCTGCAGTCCTGCCACATCCTGTCGTGAATAGTGGTGAATAATTAAACAACTCACTGGAGGAGGAGGCTCCACAAATATCCCCATCCTCAATGATGGAGGAGCCCAGCACATCAGTGCAATAGATAAGGCTGAAGCATTTTGCTACAATCTTCATCCAGAAGTGCTGAGTGGATGATCCATCTCAGCCTCCTCCGGAGGTCCCCAGCATCGCAGATGCCAGTCTTCAGCCAATTCGATTCACTCCACGTGACATCAAGAAATGGCTGAAGGCACTGGATACTGCAAAGGCTGTGGGCCCTGACAATATTCTGGCAATAGTACTGAAGACTTGTGCTCCAGAACTTGCTGTGCCCCTAGCCAAGCTGTTCCAGTACAGATACAACACTGGCATCTACCCAGCTATGTGGAAAATTGCCCAGGAACATCCTGTACACAAAAAGCAGGACAAATCCAACCCGGCCAATTACCGCCCCATCAGTCTACTCTCCATCATCAGTAAAGTAATGGAAGGGGTCATCAACAGTGCTATCAAGCGGCACTTGCTTAGCAATAACCTGCTCACTGATGCTCAGTTTGGGTTCCTTCAGGGTCACTCAGCTCCTGACCTCATTACAGCCTTGGTTCAAACATGGACAAAAGAGCTGAACTCCCGAGGTGAGGTGAGAGTGACTGCCCTTGACATCAAGGCAGCATTTGACCGAGTGTGACATTAAGGAGCCCTAGCAAAACTGGAGCTAATGGGAATCAGGGGGGAAACTCTCCGCTGGTTGGAGTCATACCGAGCACAAAGTAAATGGTTGCGGTTGTTGGAGGTCAGTCATCTCAGCTCCAGGACATCACTGCAGGAGTTCCTCAGAGTAGTGTCCTCGGCCCAACCATCTTCAGCTGCTTCATCAATGACCTTCCTTCCATCATAAGGTCAGAAGTGGGGATGTTCGCTGATGATTGCACAATGTTCAGCACCATTTGCGACTCCTCAGATACTGAAGCAGTCCATGTCCAAATGCAGCAAGACCTGGACAATATCCAGGCTTGGGCTGACTAGTGGCAAGTAACATTCATGCCACACAAGTGTCAGGCAATGACCATCTCCAACAAGAGAGAATCTAACCATCACCCCTTGACATTCAATGGCATTACCATCACTGAATCCCCCACTGTCAACATCCTGGGGGTTACCATTGACCAGAAACTGAACTAGACCAGCCATATAAATACTGTGGCTACAAGAGCAGCCCAGAGGCTGGGAATCCTGCGGAGAGTAACTCACCTCCTGACTCCCCAAAGCCTGTCCACCATCTACAAGGCACAAGTCAGGAGTGTGATGGGATACTCCCCACTTGCCTGGATGAGTGCAGCTCCCACAACACTCAAGAAGCTCAACACCATCCAGGACAAAGCAGCCCCGCTTGATCGGCACCCCATCCACAAACATTCACTCCCTCCACCACCGACGCACAGGGGCAGCAGTGTGTGTACCATCTACAAGATGCACTGCAGCAACTCGCCAAGGCTCCTTCGACAGCGCCGCCCAAACCCACCACCTCTACCACCTAGAAGGACAAGGGCAGCAGACACATGGGGAACACCACCACCTGCAAGTTCCCCTCCGAGCCCCACACACCATCCCGACTTGGAAATATATCGGCCGTTCCTTCACTGTCGCTGGGTCAAAATCCTGGACCTCCCTCCCTAACAGCGCGGTGGGTGTACCTACACCACACGGACTGCAGCAGCTCAAGAAGGCGGCTCACCCACCACCTTCTCAAGGGGGCAATTAGGGATGGGCAATAAATTCTGGGCCCAGCCAGCGAGGCCCACATCCCATGAATGAATTTTAAAAAGTGCAGTGGCCCCTCAGCACTGACCCTCCGACAGTGCGGGCGCTCCCTCATCACTGACCCTCCCACAGCGCGGCGCTCCCTCAGCACTGACCCTCTGATAGCGCGGCGCTCCCTCAGCACCGACCCTCCCACAGTGCGGCGCTCCCTCAGCACTGACCCTCCTACAGTGCGGCGCTCCCTCAGCACTGACCCTCCCACAGCGCGGCGCTCCCTCAGCACCGACCCTCCCACAGTGCGGCGCTCCCTCAGCACTGACCCTCCCACAGCGCGGCACTCCCTCAGCACTGCTCCCCGGACAGTGCGGCACTCCCTCAGCACTGACGCTCCGACAGCGCGTCGCTCCCTCAGCACTGACCCTCCCACAGCGCGGCACTCCCTCAGCACTGCTCCCCGGACAGTGCGGCACTCCCTCAGCACTGCCCCTCCCACAGCGCGGCGCTCCCTCAGCACTGACCCTCCCACAGCGCGGCGCTCCCTCAGCACTGACCCTCCGACAGTGCGATGCTCCCTCGGCACTGACCCTCCGACAGTGCGGATATCCCTCAGCACTGACCCTATCACAGAGCGGCGCTCCCTCAACACTGACCCTCCGACAGTGCGGCGCTCCCTCAGCACTGACCCTCCGACAGCGCGGCGCTCCCTCAGCACTGCTCCCCGGACAGTGCGGCACTCCCTCAGCACTGCCCCTCCCACAGCGCGGCACTCCCTCAGCACTGCTCCCCGGACAGTGCGGCACTCCCACAGCACTGCCCCTCCCACAGCGCGGCGCTCCCTCAGCGCTGACCCTCAGCACTGGAGGAAAGTGAGCGGCACCCACTGATGAGTATCCTGTTTTGCTTCTTACGAGAGAAAACTAAAAGCCTTTAAAGAGTTTGAGCTTGAAAGGGATCGAAATAACAGCAGGTGTTTAACTGCTAAATGTGCAGAAATGTGCACTTAGCTGAAGAGAGCAGGGGTCTGGGAGCGGTGAGGTGAAATGTCCTGAAAATACTCTTAAAATCGTTCCCACAATCTGGATACAGAGGTGCGGAGTGACAGCTGATGGCGGGAGCATTACTGTCACCGGCCAGTCTTGAAGATAGATGGGCTGGTGACAGCAGACCCTCTCTCCGCTAATTAATTACAGCTCAAACTTTGTTCTGCTTAACTAATTAATCGAGGGAAACAGGAATGAGCGGGAACTCCCGGAATACAGGCACAAAGGGATGTCAACAACACCCTCGCGCTTGCACACAAAGGGCTATTCAATGTCAAGGGATGCACGGCAGACTTCAGGCACTGCACGCCGGTCTCAAGAGTTAACCCTTTCCTGTTTCTAAATATAGAGCGCGGCCCTCCCTCGGGAACGGGAGCCTTCCCCGGCCGCAGTTCCCAGGACGTTCCCAGGGTCCCGCTCGTTCCCACAGTGGACAGACGGGCGGCCAGGGCCTTTACGTCGCGTCCCCTCACGTCCCCGGAGTGCCTGGCAGGAGACGGAGTCGGACGGGGCTTGGCCCCCGGCCACATGCGGGGATATTAGGGACGGGTGCCCAGAAAAGCTCGGACGAAGAGGTCGGTTTTTAAGGAGCGTCTTAAAGGAGGAGAGAGAGAGAGACAGAGACAGAGACATGGAGAGGTTTAGGGAGGGAATTCCAGAGCTCAGGCCCACCCCCAGGCAGCTGAAGGCCCGGCCGCCAATGGCGGAGCGATAGGAATCGGGGGATGCTCGAGAGGCCGGAATTGGAGGAGCGCAGAGATCTCGGAGGGTTGTAGGGGTTGGAGGAGGATACAGAGATAGGGAGGGTTGTAGGGGCTGGAGGAGGTTACAGAGATAGGGAGAGTTGTAGGGGCTGGAGGAGGTTACAGAGATAGGGAGGGGTGTAGGGGCTGGAGGAGGTTACAGAGATAGGGAGGGTTGTAGGGACTGGAGGAGGTTACAGAGATAGGGAGGGTTGTAGGGGCTGGAGGAGGTTACAGAGATAGGGAGGGGTGTAGGGGCTGGAGGAGTTTACAGAGATAGGGAGGGGTGTAGGGGTTGGAGGAGGATACAGAGATAGGGAGGGTTGTAGGGGCTGGAGGAGGTTACAGAGATAGGGAGGGTTGTAGGGGCTGGAGGAGGTTACAGAGATAGGGAGGGTTGTAGGGGATGGAGGAGGTTACATAGATAGGGAGGGTTGTAGGGGCTGGAGGAGGTTACAGAGATAGGGAGGGTTGTAGGGGCTGGAGGAGGTTACAGAGATAGATAGGGGTGTAGGGGCTGGACGAGGTTACAGAGATAGGGAGGGTTGTAGGGGCTGGGAGAGGTGAAGAGATAGGGAGGATTGTAGAGACTGGAGGAGGTGACACAGGTAGTAAAGGTGTTAGGGGCTGGAGCAGTTGGGGAGGGTTGTAGAGATTGGGTGGAGTTGACAGATGTTCAGTACTCCTTCAGTACTGACCCTCCGTCAGTGCGGCGCTCCCTTAGCACTGACCCTCCAACAGTGCGGCGCTCCCTCAGCGCTGACCCTCCGACAGTGCGGCGCTCCCTCAGCACTGACCCTCAGGGAAGAATGGGGGGGGTAGGCTTAAGTGGGCCAGCATGGACTAGCTGGGCCAAATGGCCTAGTTCTGCCCTGTAATCCTGTCTAAACTCCGGGGCCTGTCTGCTGGTTAGCAGGAGGTAAATATCCAAATTGGAGAGTTATCAACTATCAATTTGGTCATCATCAACCATCTCATGAAGATGACAAATGTGGAGAAATGTATTAGCGCATTCATGTATTCAATGCAGGGCCTAGCCAGCGAGGTCTGCATCCGTGATCGAATGAATAAAGAACAAGCAACAATACCAACCCTTCAAAATATTTAGGAGGGTCATCCTGAGGTCAGGGAGCACTTCCCTCACACACAATTGGCTGGATTGCTTCCTCTACAAACCTCAACAACATATATGTTTAAAATGCGTTCATGAGATTTGGGTGTCGCTGGCTGGGCCCTGCATTTGTTGCCCATCCCTAATTGCCCCCCTTGAGAAGGTGGGGGGTGAGCCGCCTTCTCGAGCCACTGCAGTCCCCATGTGGTGTAGGTACACCCACAGCGCTGTTAGGGAGGGAGTTCCAGGATTTTGACCCAGCGACAGTGAAGGAACGGCCGATATATTTCCAAGTCGGGATGGTGTGTGTGTGGGGCTCGGAGGGGGAACTTGCAGGTGGTGGTGTTCCCCATGTGTCTGCTGCCCTTGTCCTTCTAGGTGGTAGAGGTGGTGGGTTTGGGCGGCGCTGTCGAAGGAGCCTTGGCGAGTTGCTGCAGTGCATCTTGTAGATGGTACACACACACTGCTGCCCCTGTGCGTCGGTGGTGGAGGGAGTGAATGTCTGTGGATGGGGTGCCCATCAAGTGGGGCTGCTTTGTCCTGGGTGGTGTCGAGCTTCTCGAGTGTTGTGGGAGCTGCACTCACCCAGGCAAGTGGGGAGTGTCCCATCACACTCCTGACTTGCGCCTTGTAGATGGTGGACAGGCTTTGGGGAGTCAGGGGGTGAGTTACTTTCCGCAGGATTCCCAGCCTCTGACCTGCTCTTGTAGCCACAGTATTTATCTGGCTGGGTCCAGTTCAGTTTCTGGTCAATGGTAACCCCCAGGATGTTGATAGTGGGGGATTCAGTGATGGTAATGCCATTGAACGTCAAGGGGTTAGATTCTCTCTTGTTGGAGATGGTCATTGCCTGGTACTTGTGTGGTGTGAATGTTACTTGCCACTTGTCAGCCCAAGCCTGGATATTGTCCAGGTCTTGCTGCATTTGGACATGGACTGCTTCAGTATCTGAGGAGTCGCGAATGGTGCTGAACATTGTGCAATCATCAGCGAACATCCCCACTTCTGACCTTATGATGGAGGGAAGGACATTTGCCACACTTACCAGGCCGTCAGACCTCTACTTTCACAGCTGACCAGCAGCCAATGGCTGATGGCTATTCGACTGTAGGGGACGGTTCAGGTTGAAGGTTGCCGATTGCACTGGAACATGAGGCTGTTTACAAATGCACAACTAAAGACACATGCATGCGACGCGCACACACACACACACACACACAAACACAGAGGCCTAGGCCTCAGATGAAGCCTGGCCTTTTCCTGGTGAGGGTCCCCTTACCTCAGTCATGTTGACTCGGCCCTCCTGGAAAGAGCAATCCCCTGCATCGTGCGTGCACACATGGCGGTATTTGCACCAGTGACAGGGGTAGGGTCCTCCGACACAGGACAGACACCTGACAGGGAGAGGAAGAGAGCGGAGTTACGGCACATAATTCAACAGACACCTCCTCAGGTTTAATATCATGTACAGCCCCATGCAGCAGGAATGACGGTGAGATACAGGGTAAAGCTCCCTCTACACTGTCCCCATCAAACACTCCCAGGACAGG
>NW_027598236.1:0-37500 GCF_964194155.1 Cetorhinus maximus | reverse complement strand
GGAAGAGGGAAGGAACATCCCCAAAGTGGGCAGCCAGAGAGAGAGAGAGAGGGAGAGAGAATAAGAGAGGTGGGGGGTGGGGAAGTGGAGGGGGCAAGAGAGAGGGAGAGACAAAAGGGCGAGAGAGGCTATGTGAGAGGGAGAGTCGGAGAGAGAGACAGTGGCAGCGAGAGAGGGAGAGAGTGAGAGGCAGAGAAACAGAGAGGGGGTGGAAGAGAGAGAGAGAGCGAGAGAGAGAGAGAGCGAGAGAGAGGGGGGTGAAAAGGGGGAGAGAGGGGGAGAGGTGGGGTGAAGGGGACAGAGAGAGAGAGCGAGACAAATGGGAGAGGGAGAGGGAGAGAGACAGCGAGAGGGAGAAAGCGAGAGCGTGAGAGGCAGAGAAACAGAGAGGGGGTGGAAGAGAGAGACAGAGAGAGACAGAGAGAGAGAGGGGGGGGTGAGAAGGGGGCAGAGAGAGGGAGAGGTGGGGTGAAGGGGGCAGAGAGCGAGACAAAGGGGAGAGAGAGAGAGAGAGACAATGTGAGAGGGAGAGAGAGAGTGGCAGCGAGAGGGAGAAAGCGAGAGCGTGAGAGGCAGAGAAACAGAGAGAGAGAGAGAGAGAGAAAGGTGGGGGGAAGAGGGGAGAGAGAGACAGGGAGAGATAGAGGAAGAGAGCGAGAAGCAGAGAGAGATGTGGGGGTGAGAGAGAGACGGAGGAGAGAGGGAGGGAGGGAGAGAGAGACAGAGAGAGAAGTGGGGGTGAGAGAGAGACAGGGGGAGAGAGCGAGGGAGGGAGAGAGAGACAGAGAGAGAGGTGGGGGTGAGAGAGAGACAGGGGGAGAGAGGGAGGGAGAGAGAGACAGAGAGAGAGAGGTGGGGGTGAGAGAGAGACAGGGGGAGAGAGGGAGGGAGAGAGAGACAGAGAGAGAGAGGTGGGGGGAAGAGGGTGAGAGAGAGACAGGGAGAGAGGGAGGGAGGGAGAGAGAGACAGAGAGAGAGGCAGATAGAGAGAGAGAGCGGGGGCGGTAAGAACAAGGTACCGATGGAGAGAGAGTGTAAGAGGGAGAGACAGAGAGAAAGGGAGACAGAGGGAGGGAAGGAGAGTGTGTGAGAGGGAAAGACAGACAGGGAGAGAAAGGGGTAGAGAGTAAGAGTGAGAGGGAGAGGGAGGGACAGAAAGAAAGAGAAAAGGAGACAGAGGGAGGGGAGAGAGATGGATAGAGAGAGGCAGAGGGAGAGACAGGGGTAGAAAGGGAGGCAGAGGGAGGGGGAGATAGAGAGAGAGAGAGAAAGAGACAAAGAGAGGGGGATAAGGAAGAGAGAGGAGAGATAGAGAGAGGGAGAAAGAGAGACAAGCGGAGAGAGAGTGTGGGTAAGTGAGAGGAGAGGGAGGGAGATGGAGAGGGAGAGGAAGAAAGAAAATAAGGGAAGAGAATGAGAGAGAGAGGGACGAAGAGAGAGATGGAAAAGAGGGAGAGGGGAAGAGAGAGAGGAAAGAGAGAATGAGAGAGAGAGGGAGGGAGAGATCGAGAGAGAGAGAGAGAGAGAGAGAGAGAGGCTGTCCTCTCCTGAAGGAAGTGGTCAAGGGGGCAGTGCTGACGTGCGGGACAGAGCGGAGTGGGTGGGGACGACAAGAGCCGGCCAGCAGGAGGATGGGGGTAGCCCCAAGACCCCACCCCCCTCAACATCCCCCTTTCTCCTCTTGCGCGGTGACCAGCCTGCCAGGGGAGGAGTGGGGGAAGACGAAACAGCGCGGAGTGGGGAAGCTGGTCGGAGGGGGGGGGAGGGGGGGTGTGGTGAGGCGGGGTGGTGGGGGGTGGGTGTGGGGAGGGGGTGTGGATCACTGCGTCGCTGCTGGTCGGCATGGCAACAGGCCCCGGGGCGGGGTACGAGGTTCCTGAGCGTGGCGGGAGACCAAGAGGCCTCGGAGCGAAGGCTGAGGGCATCAAGAAGTTCCCCCATCACCCCCTCCGGCCTGCCCACTGGGCCGTAGTCCAGAGCCCCTAGAAACAGGCCATTCGGCCCCTCTGCTCAGTGCCGGTGTTTCTGCCCCCCACACCAGCCTCCTCCCACCCCCCCCCGACTTCATCTCCCCGTGCACGGTATTCCAAGTGGGATACGGAGAGCGGAACTGTGTGCGGTATTCCGAGTGGGATAACAAGACTGGAACTGTGCACGGTATTCCGAGTGGGATACGGAGAGCGGAACTGTGCACGGTATTCCGAGTGGGAT
This sequence comes from Cetorhinus maximus, assembly GCF_964194155.1. Lineage (NCBI taxonomy): Eukaryota > Metazoa > Chordata > Chondrichthyes > Lamniformes > Cetorhinidae > Cetorhinus > Cetorhinus maximus. Next base: position 35,289 of record NW_027598236.1, on the reverse strand, counting down.
ATGGAGACTGGAACTGTGCACGGTATTCCCAGTGGGATACAGAGTCCGGAACTGTGCACGGTATTCCAAGTGGGATACAGAGACCGGAACTGTGCACGGTATTCCAAGTGGGATAACAAGACTGGAACTGTGCACGGTATTCCAAGTGGGATATGGAGACTGGAACTGTGCACGGTATTCCCAGTGGGATATGGAGACTGAAACTGTGCACGGTATTCCAAGTGGGATACGGAGACCAGAACTGTGCACGAATTCAAAGTGGGATACAGAGACCGGAACTGTGCACGGTATTCCAAGTGGGATACGGAGACCGGAAATGTGCACGGTATTCCAAGTGGGATATGGAGACTGGAACTGTGCACAGTATTCCAAGTGGGATACGGAGACCGGAACTGTGCACGCTATTCCAAGTGGGATACGGAGACCGGAACTGTGCACGGTATTCCAAGTGGGATACGGGGTCCGGAAATGTGCACGGTATTCCAAGTGGGATATGGAGACTGGAACTATGCATGGTATTCCAAGTGGGATATGGAGACTGGAACTATGCACGGTATTCCAAGTGGGATATGGAGACTGGAACTATGCACGGTATTCCTAGTGGGATATGGAGACTGGAACTATGCACGGTATTCCAAGTGGGATATGGAGACTGGAACTATGCACGGTATTCCTAGTGGGATATGGAGACTGGAACTATGCACGGTATTCCTAGTGGGATATGGAGACTGGAACTATGCACGGTATTCCAAGTGGGATATGGAGACTGGAACTATGCACGGTATTCCAAGTGGGATATGGAGACTGGAACTATGCACGGTATTCCAAGTGGGATATGGAGACTGGAACTATGCACGGTATTCCTAGTGGGATATGGAGACTGGAACTATGCACGGTATTCCTAGTGGGATATGGAGACTGGAACTATGCACGGTATTCCTAGTGGGATATGGAGACTGGAACTATGCACGGTATTCCTAGTGGGATACAGAGACTGGAATAGTGGGCGGTAATCCAAATTTCACACAGACAAAGGGCTGATTTACAAGCTGCCAAGGTGTGGGTAATTTTGGGGTTAGGTAAATGCCAACATCTGGCGCCACACAGGCAGGAGACAGCGATCAAACCCAGAGAGACACACTGGGCAACAAGCAGCATTCCTCATTGCTTCCTCACCCCTGCTCTCCATTGTTAGATTCCAGTCTGTAGCTCACTCCCGGGTATCTGTTATTCTATATATAAACCCACCCGAACCCCTCGATTAGATTCCAGTCTGTAACTCACTCCCGGGTATCTGTTATTCTATATATAAACCCACCCGAACCCCTCGATTAGATTCCAGTCTGTAACTCACTCCCGGGTAACTGTTATTCTATATATAAACCCCCCGAACCCCTCGATTAGATTCCAGTCTGTAACTCACTCCCGGGTATCTGTTATTCTATATACAAACTCCCCCGAACCCCTCGATTCGATTCCAGTCTGTAACTCACTCCCGGGTATCTGTTATTCTCTGTATGAAGCCTATACTCCCCTCAATCAGGTTGTAACCTTGGAGATGATCTGTAAAACTAAGATGGAAAAGAATTGCTGCACATATAAACACCACCGAGCCCAAAATAGAACAGGCTGGATTGGGGTGTGGGACACACTGAATAAAAGCCTGCAATTTCGGCCAGCCAAAATCGATGGTTAATTGGGGATGTGGATGCTGAGGGAACTCTCCTTGTCAGGAGTGTTGCTGAATCACAGTATGCTAAACTGAGGGGGATTGGGGAAGATACGGTGGTCTCTTTGATCACCAGAAACAGGAACAGGAGGAGGCCATTCGGACACACACTCACACACACACACACACTCACATACACACACACACATTCACACACACACACATACACACACTCACACACACACACACACACACACTCACACACATACACACATTCACACACTCACACTCACACACACACACATTCACACACTCACATTCACACACGCACACACATTCCCACACTCACATTCACACACTTACATTCACACATTCACACACACACACATTCACAGATACACACACACACATTCACACACGCTCTCGTGCACACACACACAGACACACATTCACACACTCACATTCACACACACTCTTGTGCACACACCCACACACACACACATTCACACATTCACATTCACACACACTCTTGTGCACACACACACACACACACACACATTCACACACTCACATTCACACACACTCTCGTGCACACACACACACACACATTCACACACTCACATTCACACACTCACATTCACACACACACACACACTCACACACACACATTCACACACTCACATTCACACACTCACATGTACACACTCTCACACACACTCACATTCACACACACACACACACACACACATTCACACACACACTCTCTCACACACACACAAACAAACAAACACTCACACACACACTAACACACACACATTCACACACACTCACACATACACACACACACACTCACATGTACAGACACATACTCTCTCACATACACACACTCACACGTACACACACACTCTCACACACACTCACATTCACACACACACACACACTCTCTCACACACACATAAACAAACAAACACTCACACACACACTAACACACACACACAGACTCTCTCTCACTACACAGACACTCTCACACACTTACACTCTCCAACACATCGACACTATTCACCTCCACCCCTCCCTGTGGGAGCGAGTGCCATATTCTCCCCGCTCTCCGGGTAAAGATGTTTCTCCTGAATTCCCCACCCCCCCTCCCCGATTGGAGATCTCTTGGGGTCCGTCTCGTATTGACGGCCTCTAGTTCCGCTCTCCCCCCCACAAGAGGAAACATTCTCTCTGTCTCCACTCGGTCCAAACCTTTCAAGTGTTTTAAAGAGCTCCATTAGGTTGACCTCCCGCAACATCACCCTTCTCTTATCAAGCGGGGAGAAGAGGCCCAGCCTGTCAATCTTACCCTGATACGGAGTCGAGGGTTACTTGCGCAGAAATATCAACGTATAAAGAACCAAATGTCCCTGGGGGTCTGCAGGCAGGGGTATAGGGTGGCAAGGGGTCACCGAGTGGGCAGCACTGACCCCCCTCGCCCACAACAATGTGAAGGCATTGGAGAGAGGGCAGAAAGGATTGACGAGGATGGTTCCAGGGATGAGGGGACTTCAGTTCCCGTGGATAGGTTGGAGAAGTTGGGACTGTTCTCCTCGGAGAAGAGAAGGTCGAGAGGAGATTTGATGGAGGGTGTTCAAAATCACGAGGGGGGTGGTCTGGGGACAGAGCGGACAGAGGGAGAAACTGTTCCCATTGGCGGGAGGATCGAGAACCAGAGGGACGCGGATTTAAGGCGATCAGTAAAAGACGGAGACGCGAGGAGAAACTTTTTCACGCGGCGAGTGGTTAGGATCTGGAACGCGCTGCCCGAGAGTGTGGGGGAGGAGAGGCAGGGTCAATTGAGGCTTTCCAAAGGGGAGGGGGAATTGGATCATTATCTGAGGGGGAAGAATGTGCGGGGGCGACGGGGAGAGAGGGCAGGGGAGAGGGGGGACTGGGTTTGGAGGGCCAGCACAGGCACGATGGGCCGAATGGCCTCCTCCTGTGCCACTCGGTGGGTCGGAATTCCCAATGAACTCCATAACTCCGGGAACAGCTCCAGTCCCTGCCAACCCGCGGATTCCCAATCCTCTCCCGGAATAATCGGGCCTCCCGATCACTTTCCACCGTGAAGTTATAACACAGGAAGCCCAGGATCTAAATGTGTTTTGTTCGGCTTGGTAGGCCTCTGGTCCCGTTCCTATGGTAACCCAGCAAGTCGGCTGCTGGATGTGCTAAATATCACAGGGCGGTATGGGTCGAATTTGTCTCTCTCTCTCTGTCTCTCTGAGAGAACCTGACCTCACCCAGATCTCAAAACATAAAGGAAACAGAAATTGAAAGATGATTTGTTTTTGCACTTGTTATTCTGTGATAAGAAAAGATTTAATGAGTGAAAATTCAACCTTCTCTCTGTCTCTCTGTCTCTCTCTGTCTCTGTCTCTCTGTCTCTCTCTCTGTCTCTCTCTCTCTGTCTGTCTCTCTCCGTCTCTCTCTCTGTCTGTCTCTGTCTCTCTGTTTCTCTCTCTCTCTCTCTCCGTCTCTCTCTCTCTCTGTCTCTCTCTCTCTGTCTGTCTCTCTCCGTCTCTCTCTCTGTCTGTCTCTCTCTCTCTGTTTCTCTCTCTCTGTCTCTCTCTCTCTCTCTGTCTCTCTCTCTCTGTCTCTCTCTCTGTCTCCCTCTCTCTCTCTGTTTCTCTTTCTCCCTCTCTCTGTCTCTCTCTCTCTGTTTCTCTCTCTCTCTGTCTCTCTCTCTGTCTCTCTCTCTCTGTTTCTCTCTCTCTCTGTCTCTCTCTCTGTCTCCCTCTCTCTCAATGTCTCTCTCTCTCTGTTTCTCTTTCTCCCTCTCTCTGTCTCTCTCTCTGTCTGTCTCCCTCTCTCTCTCTTTCTCTCTCCCTCTGTCTCTCTCTCTATCCGTCTCTCTCTCTCTGTCTGTCTCTATCTCTCTCTCTCTCTCTGTCCCTCTCTTTCTCTGTCTGTCTCTCTCTCTCTCTCCGTCTCTCTCTCTGTTTGTCTCTCTCTCTGTATTTCTCTCTCTGTCTCTGTCTCTGTCTCTCGCTCTCTGTCCCTTTCTCTCTCTCTCTGTTTCTCTGTGTGTCTGTCTCTGATAAATCTCTCTGTCTCTCTTAATTTCGCTCTGTCTCTCTCTCTCTCTCTCTGTCTCTCATTCTTCCTCTCCCTCCCTATCTCTCTCTCGTCTCTTAGTTTCTCTCTCTCTCCATCTCTCTCTGTCTTTGCCTCTCTGCCTCTTTCTTTCTTTCTGAGGCCATTCAGCCCTCTCAAGCCTGTTACACAGGAACAGGAGGAGGCCATTCAGCCCTTTGGGTCTGCCCCACCATTCAGTCAGATCACTGACAGATCTGCACCTGAGCACCACCTACCTACGATGGAGGGAGGGTTGGTGGGAGGGAGAAAGGGATGGAGACAAGGATAGAGGGACAGAGGATGTGAGGTATTGAGGGAGGGATGGAGAGATTGAGGGAGGGAAGGAGAGCAGGATGGAGTTAAGGAGACGGGGAGAGAATAAAGGAGAGATGTATAGAAGGAACCAGAGGGGGAGAGGAGAGAGTGAAGGAGAGAGAGAATGCAGAAGTGGTGGAGCAAAGGAGAGATGGGGAGGGAGGGATGGAGAGAGGGATGGGGGTGGAAGGAGAGGAAGGGCAGGGCAGAGGGAAGGAGAGAGGGAACATGAAAGAGGCAGAGCAAAGGTGAGAGGGATGGAGTGGGAGGGATGGAGAGAGGGATGGAAGGAAGGAGAGACGGTGAGAGCAAAGAAGGGAAGTAGAGAAGGAGAGAGAGGGAAGGAGAGAGGGAGAGAATGAAAGAGGGAGGGGAGAAGAGAGGGATGGGGGAAGGAGTGAAGGAGAGAGGGAAGGAGAGAGGGAGAGAATGAAAGAGTGAAGCAGAGAGGGCGAAAAGGAGAGAAGGAGAGGAGGGGAGAGGGATAGGGGAAGGAGGGAGTGAAGGAGAGATGGAGAGAATGAAAGAGGGAGGGGAGAAGAGAGGGATGGGTGAAGGAGAGAGGGAGGGAATGAAAGAGGAAAGCAGAGAGGGCGAGAAGGAGAGAGGGAGGGGAGGGGAAAGGGATGGGGGAAGGAGGGAGTGAAGGAGAGAGGGAAGGAGAGAGGGAGAGGGGGAAGGCAATAGCGATGGAGGGAGGGAGAGAGGGAGAGAGGGAAGGAGAGAGGGAGAGGGGGAAGGAGATAGTGATGGAGGGAGGGAGAGAGGGAAAGGGAGAAGGGGAGAGGAAGAGGGGGAAGGAGATAGTGATGGAGGGAGGGAGAGAGGGAGAGGGGGAAGGAGAGAGGGAGAGGGGGAAGGAGATAGTGATAGAGAGAGGGAGAGAATGAGGGAGGAGAGAGTGATGGAGGGAGGGAGAGAATGACGGAGGAGAGAGTGATGGAGGGAAGGTGTGAGGGGTGAAGGGAAGGCGGGCGAGAGGGGGATGTACAGAGTGAGGAATGGAAGGAGCGAGAATGAGCTAACAGGTCGCGTTCTCAACAACAAGCAGTCTCTGTGGGCTGCCATCCCCATTAAAGCCTCCGCTGAGATGAGTTCACAGCCAGATTGTAAATACTTTATTAGAGCCATTCGACAGCTGGGAGCTTTCATCTGGCACCTGGTGCCCGGGGAGGGAGGGGACTCTGCCCGCCAGCTCAAATCATTCCCTCTCCTCGCACCCTCGCAGTGCTGCTCCGGAGGGAGCCGCGGCTCCGAGGGGCAGAGTGGACTACCGAGGGGGCAGGCAACCTCTCCGAGGGCTTAATGCCCCTTCCTTAATACCCAGCTCCCGCAGAGAGCGCGTCATCAGACACGCCCCACCCCCCAGGCCTGGATACCGGGAGGGTCCCCCAAACTCACCCAATACAACACCCACACCGGGACTGATCGGGACATCAAAACAACTCAGCTTATCGACAGCCTCCCCTTCTCCTCTCAAACCCAGCGGGAGCGAGCGGCTTCCCTCCTGTGGCTTAACTCCAGACTGGTCCATCTCCCTATCCCTGTAACCTCCTCCAGCCCCTACAACCCTCCCTATCTCTGTAACCTCCTCCAGCCCCTACAACCCACCCTATCTCTGTAACCTCCTCCAGCCCCTACACCCCTCCCTATCTCTGTAACCTCCTCCAGCCCCTACACCCCTCCCTATCTCTGTAACCTCCTCCAGCCCCCTACACCCCTCCCTATCTCTGTAACCTCCTCCAGCCCCTACACCCCTCCCTATCTCTGTAACCTCCTCCAGCCCCTACAACCCTCCCTATCTCTGTAACCTCCTACAACCCTCTCAGATCTCTGCGCTCCTCCAATTCCGGCCTCTCGAGCATCCCCCGATTCCGGCCTCTCGAGCATCCCCCGATTCCCATCGCTCCGCCATTGGCGGCCGTGCCTTCAGCTGCCTGGGGTGGGGCCCTGAGCTCTGGAATTCCCTCCCTAAACCTCCTCCCTCTCTCTCTCTCTCTACCCCCCGCCCTCTCTCTCTCCATCCCCCCTCTCTCCTCCTTTAAGAGGCTCCTTAAAAACCGGCCTCTCTGACCGAGCTTTTGGTCACCTGTCCCTAATATCTCTGCATGTGGTTGGGGGTCAGATTCTGCCTGATTTACTCTCCCGGGAAGCGCACTGGGGACATTATATACCATAAAGGCGGTTTATATAAAGATAAGATATTGTTATTGTTGTTGAAATAGGTAAATAGGTGTAACAGTCTCCAGGGCCTCACCTGATCCTAATGTAGCTCAGTCAGGAGGGGAGTAGGCCAGGTACATTGACAGGGACAGTGTAGAGGGAGCTTTACTCTGTATCTAACCCCGTGCTGTACCTGTCCTGGGAGTGTTTGATGGGGACGGTGTAGAGGGAGCTTTACTCTGTATCTAACCCCGTGCTGTACCTGTCCTGGGAGTGTTTGATGGGGACAGTGTAGAGGGAGCTTTACTCTGTATCTAACCCCGTGCTGTACCTGTCCTGGGAGTGTTTGATGGGGACAGTGTAGAGGGAGCTTTACTCTGTATCTAACCCCGTGCTGTACCTGTCCTGGGAGTGTTTGATGGGGACAGTGTAGAGGGAGCTTTACTCTGTATCTAACCCCGTGCTGTACCTGTCCTGGGAGTGTTTGATGGGGACGGTGTAGAGGGAGCTTTACGCTGTATCTAACCCCGTGCTGTACCTGTCCTGGGAGTGTTTGATGGGGACGGTGTAGAGGGAGCTTTACGCTGTATCTAACCCCGTGCTGTACCTGTCCTGGGAGTGTTTGATGGGGACGGTGTAGAGGGAGCTTTACTCTGTATCTAACCCCGTGCTGTACCTGTCCTGGGAGTGTTTGATGGGGACGGTGTAGAGGAAGCTTTACTCTGTATCTAACCCCGTGCTGTACCTATCCTGGGAGTGTTTGATGGGGACGGTGTAGAGGGAGCTTTACTCTGTATCTAACCCCGTGCTGTACCTGTCCTGGGAGTGTTTGATGGGGACAGAGCTTCGCGAGTTACTTACAACTGATGGACGCTGCAGTTGTAGAAGACGAAGTAGGTGACGGCAAAGAGCTTGTTTGTCTCCTTTGATTTCAAGTGGAGTTTGATAACATGTTTGTCCCCTGTGAAGGAACGATCAAACAATCGTGCGTTAGATTGATAACACTCATGGCTGTTGAGGGCAGTGTGAATTCTTAACAGTCCACAAGTGCTTACAGAGCCTCCTTCTGGGGAAGGCGCAATGTCGACGGACGAGCTCCCTCAGCCCTGCCGCACCCACCCCTTTTAAGGACCCTCCGTGGCATTGCTCCTGGATAGAGCAGAGCAAATTTCCTTCCCCGCACTCAGATGTCCCACTGCACTTCACGGCCAATCCCGCACCCTTCCGAGGCGTGGCCACCATTGTAATTTAGGAATCGCGCCCACCGCGGAGCGCACAGCATGATCCCATGGACAGGCCCTGTCGTTAATGCTGCAGATCTGCCGTGCATTTCCTTACCTTTCTTTAGAAATGATTGGAGTCTCCCTGAGGACTTAATTTCCCACCCCCCCCACCCCCATCCCCGGCCCTCCCTCAGCACTGACCCTCCCACAGTGCGGCGCTCCCTCAGCACTGACCCTCTGACAGTGCGGCCCTCCCTCAGCACTGACCCTCCCACAGTGCGGCGCTCCCTCAGCGCTGACCCTCCAACAGTGCGGCGCTCCCTCAGCACTGACCCTCCGACAGTGCGGTGCTCACTCAGCACTGACCCTCCGACAGTGCGGCGCTCCCTCAGCACTGACCCTCCGACAGTGCGGCGCTCCCTCAGCACTGACCCTCTGTCAGAAATCCCATACATTTCCTGGCATTCAGTAACTTGAGCAGCAACTGCGTGTTCATACCATATCCATTGGTTATAAGTGGGATCTTCCTCAGTGACGGTGAAACACAGTGTATTTCATTTCCCTCGATCACCCCATCACTCTCTGAGATATCTTCAAAAGAACAGGTCACACCTCCGGAAAGATCCGGAACGTTCCTAGCACGCAGAATCAGCTACAAGAGAAATTATTAGTCATTGTTTTCATCATAGTAAAACTCTTACATAACATTCCGATATACCCCACACCCCTCACTGTAACACTCTGATATACCCCACACCCCTCACTGTAACACTCTGATATACCCCACACCCCTCACTGTAACACTCTGATATACCCCACACCCCTCACAGTAACACTCTGATATATCCCACACCCCTCACTGTAACACTCTGATATACACCACACCCCTCACTGTAACACTCTGATATACCCCACACCCCTCACTGTAACACTCTGATATACCCCACACCCCTCACTGTAACACTCTGATATACCCCACACCCCTCACTGTAACACTCTGATATATCCCACACCCCTCACTGTAACACTCTGATATATCCCACACCCCTCACTGTAACACTCTGATATACCCCACACCCCTCACTGTAACACTCTGATATACCCCACACCCCTCACTGTAACACTCTGATATACCCCACACCCCTCACTCTAACACTCTGATATACCCCACACCCCGCACTGTAACACTCTGATATACCCCACACCCCTCACTGTAACACTCTGATATACCCCACACCCCTCACTGTAACACTCTGATATATCCCACACCCCTCACTGTAACACTCTGATATACCCCACACCCCTCACTGTAACACTCTGATATACCCCACACCCCTCACTGTAACACTCTGATATACCCCACACCCTTCACTGTAACACTCTGATATACCCCGCACCCCTCACTGTAACACTCTGATATAACCCACACCCCTCACTGTGACACTCTGATATACCCCACACCCCTCACTGTAACACTCTGATATACCCCACACCCCTCACTGTAACACTCTGATATACCCCACACCCCTCACTGTAACACTCTGATATACCCCACACCCCTCACTCTAACACTCTGATATACCCCACACCCCTCACTGTAACACTCTGATATACCCCACACCCCTCACTGTAACACTCTGATATACCCCACACCCCTCACTGTAACACTCTGATATACCCCACACCCCTCACTGTAACACTCTGATATACACCACACCCCTCACTGTAACACTCTGATATATCCCACACCCCTCACTGTAACACTGATATACCCCACACCCCTCACTGTAACACTCTGATATACCCCACACCCCTCACTGTAACACTCTGATATACCCCACACCCCTCCCTGTAACACTGATATATCCCACACCCCTCACTGTAACACTCTGATATACACCACACCCCTCACTGTAACACTCTGATATACCCCACACCCCTCCCTGTAACACTGATATACCCCACACCCCTCACTGTAACACTCTGATAAACCCCACACCCCTCATTGTAACACTCTGATATACCCCACACCCCTCACTGTAACACTCTGATATACCCCACACCCCTCACTGTAACACTCTGATATATCCCACACCCCTCACTGTAACACTCTGATATACCCCACACCCCTCACTGTGACAATGATATACCCCACACCACTCACTGTAACACTCTGATATACCCCACACCCCTCACTGTAACACTCTGATATACCCCACACCCCTCACTGTAACACTGATATACCCCACACCCCTCACTGTAACACTCTGATATACCCCACACCACTCACTGTAACACTCTGATATACCCCACGCCCCTCACTGTAACACTCTGATATACCCCACACCCCTCCCTGTAACACTGATATATCCCACACCCCTCACTGTAACACTCTGATATACACCACACCCCTCACTGTAACACTCTGATATACCCCACACCCCTCCCTGTAACACTGATATACCCCACACCCCTCACTGTAACACTCTGATAAACCCCACACCCCTCACTGTAACACTCTGATATACCCCACACCCCTCACTGTAACACTCTGATATACCCCATACCCCTCACTGTAACACTCTGATATACCCCACACCCCTCACTGTAACACTCTGATATACCCCACACCCCTCACTGTAACACTCTGATATACCCCACACCCCTCACTGTAACACTCTGATATACCCCACAACCCTCACTGTAACACTCTGATATACCCCACACCCCTCACTGTAACACTCTGATATATCCCACACCCCTCACTGTAACAATCTGATATACCCCACACCCCTCACTGTAACACTCTGATATATACCACACCCCTCACTGTAACATTCTGATATACCTCACACCCCTCACTGTAACACTCTGATATACCCCACACCCCTCACTGTAACACTCTGATATATCCCACACACCTCACTGTAACACTCTGATATACCCCACACCCCTCACAGTAACACACTGATATATCCCACACCCCTCACTGTAACACTCTGATATACCCCACACCCCTCACTGTAACACTCTGATATACCCCACACCCCTCACTGTAACACTCTGATATATCCCACACCCCTCACTGTAACACTCTGATATACCCCACACCCCTCACTGTAATGCTCTGATATATCCCACACCCCTCACTGTAACACTCTGATATACCCCACACCCCTCACTGTAACACACTGATATACCCCACACCCCTCACTGTAACACTCTGATATACCCCACACCCCTCACTGTAACACTCTGATATATCCCACACCCCTCACTGTAACACTCTGATATACCCCACACCCCTCACTGTAACACTCTGATATACCCCACACCCCTCACTGTAACACTCTGATATATCCCACACCCCTCACTGTAACACTCTGATATACCCCACACCCCTCACTGTAACACTCTGATATACCCCACACCCCTCACTGTAACACTCTGATATACCCCACACCCCTCACTGTAACACTCTGATATATCCCACACCCCTCACTGTAACACTCTGATATATCCCACACCCCTCACTGTAACACTCTGATATACCCCACACCCCTCACTGTAACACTCTGATATACCCCACACCCCTCACTGTGACAATCTGATATACCCCACACCCCTCACTGTAACACTCTGATATACCCCACACCCCTCACTGTAACACTCTGATATACCCCACACCCCTCACTGTAACACTCTGATATACCCCACACCCCTCACTGTGACAATCTGATATACCCCACACCCCTCACTGTAACACTCTGATATACCCCACACCCCTCACTGTAACACTCTGATATACTACACACCCCTCACTGTAACACTCTGATATACCCCACACCCCTCACTGTAACACTCTGATATATCCCACACCCCTCACTGTAACACTCTGATATACCCCACACCCCTCACTGTAACACTCTGATATACCCCACACCCCTCACTGTAACACTCTGATATACCCCACACCCCTCACTGTAACACTGATATACCCCACACCCCTCACAGTAACACTCTGATATACCCCACACCCCTCACTGTAACACTCTGATATATCCCACACCCCTCACTGTAACACTCTGATATACCCCACACCCCTCACTGTAACACTCTGATATACCCCACACCCCTCACTGTAACACTCTGATATATCCCACACCCCTCACTGTAACACTCTGATATACCCCACACCCCTCACTGTAACACTCTGATATACCCCACACCCCTCACTGTGACAATCTGATATACCCCACACCCCTCACTGTAACACTCTGATATACCCCACACCCCTCACTGTAACACTCTGATATACCCCACACCCCTCACTGTGACAATCTGATATACCCCACACCCCTCACTGTAACACTCTGATATACCCCACACCCCTCACTGTAACACTCTGATATACTACACACCCCTCACTGTAACACTCTGATATACCCCACACCCCTCACTGTAACACTCTGATATATCCCACACCCCTCACTGTAACACTCTGATATATCCCACACCCCTCACTGTAACACTCTGATATACCCCACACCCCTCACTGTAACACTCTGATATACCCCACACCCCTCACTGTAACACTCTGATATACCCCACACCCCTCACTGTAACACTGATATACCCCACACCCCTCACAGTAACACTCTGATATACCCCACACCCCTCACTGTAACACTCTGATATATCCCACACCCCTCACTGTAACACTCTGATATACCCCACACCCCTCACTGTAACACTCTGATATACCCCACACCCCTCACTGTAACACTCTGATATATCCCACACCCCTCACTGTAACACTCTGATATACCCCACACCCCTCACTGTAACACTCTGATATACCCCACACCCCTCACTGTTACACTCTGATATACCCCACACCCCTCACTGTAACACTCTGATATACCCCACACCCCTCACTGTAACACTCTGATATACCCCACACCCCTCACTGTTACACTCTGATATACCCCACACCCCTCACTGTAACACTCTGATATATCCCACACCCCTCACTGTAACACTCTGATATATCCCACACCCCTCACTGTAACACTCTGATATACCCCACACCCCTCACTGTTACACTCTGATATACCCCACACCCCTCACTGTAACACTCTGATATACCCCACACCCCTCACTGTAACACTCTGATATATCCCACACCCCTCACTGTAACACTCTGATATACCCCACACCCCTCACTGTAACACTCTGATATACCCCACACCCCTCACTGTTACACTCTGATATACCCCACACCCCTCACTGTAACACTCTGATATACCCCACACCCCTCACTGTAACACTCTGATATACCCCACACCCCTCACTGTTACACTCTGATATACCCCACACCCCTCACTGTAACACTCTGATATATCCCACACCCCTCACTGTAACACTCTGATATATCCCACACCCCTCACTGTAACACTCTGATATACCCCACACCCCTCACTGTTACACTCTGATATACCCCACACCCCTCACTGTAACACTCTGATATATCCCACACCCCTCACTGTAACACTCTGATATACCCCACACCCCTCACTGTTACACTCTGATATACCCCACACCCCTCACTGTAACACTCTGATATACCCCACACCCCTCACTGTAACACACTGATATACCCCACACCCCTCACTGTAACACACTGATATACCCCACACCCCTCACTGTGACGTGGAGTGTCAGCCATGCCTCTCAACGCAACAGACCTAGAATTCGACCCGAGCATGGATGGTTTTAAATGCGTAAGGCACAAGCAGAGGGAGGTAGTCAGCACCTGTCCTGGTCGGATGTTTCCCCATTGTGTCCCCTACCAGCTCAAGACACAGGGTACAGTTCAATATGTCCTGGTCATGTGCAGGTGCCTATCCGATTGGCCACTCTTCATGTCCCCATGGTCAAAAGCAACCATTACTCAGCCAATAGGATCAACTGCGACGTCCCCATAGTCGAACGTCAGGTCGATACTAATTGACAGCAGCAACTGGGATGAATAGTGATGCCTCCCATTGTCGAATATCAGGCCAATGCTCATTGACAACAGAGACTAGGATCAACTGCGGTGCCCTCATTGTCGAATATCAGTCCAATGCTCGAGAGACTAGGATCAACTGCGAAGCCTCCCATAGTCAAACATTAGGCCAATACTAATTGACAACAGCAACCAGGATAAACTGTGATACTTCCCTTAGCCGAATATCAGACCAATACTCAGTAATCAGGGTGACCAACATCCACTGCGCTGCCCACCATAGTCAAATGCCAGGCCAATATTCATTGACAATGGCAACTAGGATCAGCTGTGATGCCCCCATAGTCGAACATCAGGCCCCTCATTGGCAGGAGCAACTAGGGATCAACTGCGATGCCCCCCATAGTCTAATATCAGACCAATACTTAGACAAGAGCAATTAGGATCAACTGCGATGCCCCGATACTCGAATGTCAGGCCTATATTCATTGACAGGAGCAACTAGGATCAACTGCGATGCCCCCATACTCGAATGTCAGGCCTATATTCATTGACAGGAGCAATTAGGATCAACTGCGATGCCCCCATAGTCGAATGTCAGGCCTATATTCATTGACAGGAGCAACTAGGATCAACTGCGATGCCCCCCATAGTCTAATATCAGACCAATACTTAGACAAGAACAACTAGGATCAACTGTGATGCCCCCCATAGTCTAATATCAGACCAATACTTAGACAAGAGCAACTAGGATCAACTGCGATGCCCCCCATAGTCAAATGTCAGGCTAATACTGATCAACGACAGCAACCATGATTAACTGCAATGCCTCCACTAGTTGAATGTCTACCATTACTCATTGGCAAGGATTATCTGTGACCAATCCTTCCCCCACGCCCCCCAACCGCCACCCCCCACGTTGCCGTATTCGCAAAGTCTCGCCTGCCGGGTGTTCCCGTGGCTGTGCCGCCGGCTCGGAAGCGGGCGGGGATACTGACCGGAACGTCGGGCATCATGACGGAGAGGTTGTTGGGCCGCACGGTGAGCTGGACGCAGCGGTTGGACTCGGTGGCGAAACGCTGGGGCTCGTCGGCTCGGTGGCACTCGCTCCGTTGGGTGCATCTGGACGGGGTTTGTCGGTTGGGGGTGGGTGGGGGGAGGAGGTTGTGGGGGGAGGTGGGGGGAGGAACAAAAAGACAACTTAGGCCAGTGGTGAACATTACACAGGGACCAGAGCCAGCACAATGGGTACCCGTGTGTTATCAGGCAGCAGCAGATAAAGTCCCAGACACAGACACAGAGAGTGACAGACACAGAGAGCAACAGACACAGTGACCGATACAGAGAGCAACAGACACAGAGAGTGACAGACACAGTGACAGACACAGAGAGCAACAGGCACAGTGACAGACACAGAGAGCAACAGACACAGAGAGCGACAGACACAGTGACAGACACAGTGACAGACACAGAGAGCAACAGACACAGTGACAGACACAGAGAGCAACAGACACAGAGAGCGACAGACACAGTGACAGACACAGAGAGCAACAGACACAGAGAGCGACAGACAAAGAGAGCGACAGACACAGTGACAGACACAGAGAGCAACAGACACAGAGAGCAACAGACACAGTGACAGACACAGAGAGCAACAGACACAGAGAGCAACAGACACAGTGACAGACACAGAGAGCAACAGACACAGAGAGCGACAGACACAGTGACAGACACAGAGAGCAACAGACACAGAGAGCGACAGACACAGTGACAGACATAGAGAGCAACAGGCACAGAGAGTGACAGACACAGAGAGTGACAGACACAGAGAGCAACAGACACAGAGAGCGACAGACACAGAGAGCGACAGACACAGAGAGCGACAGACACAGTGACAGACACAGAGAGTAACAGACACAGAGAGCGACAGACACAGTGACAGACACAGAGAGTAACAGACACAGAGAGCGACAGACACAGTGACAGACACAGAGAGCAACAGACACAGAGAGCGACAGACACAGAGAGCGACAGACACAGTGACAGACACAGAGAGCAACAGACACAGAGAGCAACAGACACAGTGACAGACACAGAGAGCAACAGACACAGAGAGCGACAGACACAGTGACAGACACAGAGAGCAACAGACGCAGAGAGTGACAGACACAGTGACAGACACAGAGAGCAACAGGCACAGAGAGTGACAGACACAGAGAGCAACAGACACAGAGAGTGACAGACACAGTGACAGACATAGAGAGCAACAGACACAGAGAGTGACAGACACAGAGAGCAACAGACACAGAGAGCGACAGACACAGTGACAGACACAGAGAGCAACAGACACAGAGAGCAACAGACACAGTGACAGACACAGAGAGCAACAGGCACAGAGAGTGACAGACACAGAGAGCAACAGACACAGAGAGTGACAGACACAGTGACAGACATAGAGAGCAACAGACACAGAGAGTGACAGACACAGAGAGCAACAGACACAGAGAGCGACAGACACAGTGACAGACACAGAGAGCAACAGACACAGAGAGCAACAGACACAGTGACAGACACAGAGAGCAACAGACACAGAGAGCGACAGACACAGTGACAGACACAGAGAGCAACAGACACAGAGAGCGACAGACACAGTGACAGACACAGAGAGCAACAGACGCAGAGAGCGACAGACACAGTGACAGACACAGAGAGCAACAGGCGCAGAGAGTGACAGACACAGAGAGCAACAGACACAGAGAGCAACAGACACAGAGAGCGACAGACACAGTGACAGACACAGAGAGCAACAGGCACAGAGAGTGACAGACACAGAGAGCGACAGACACAGAGAGTGACAGACACAGTGACAGACATAGAGAGCAACAGACACAGAGAGTGACAGATACAGAGAGCAACAGACACAGTGACAGACACAGAGAGCAACAGGCACAGAGAGTGACAGACACAGTGACAGACATAGAGAGCAACAGACACAGAGAGTGACAGACACAGAGAGCAACAGACACAGAGAGTGACAGACACAGAGACAGACACAGAGAGCAACAGACACAGAGAGTGACAGACACAGTGACAGACACAGAGAGCAACAGACACAGAGAGCGACAGACACAGTGACAGACACAGAGAGCAACAGACACAGAGAGTGACAGACACAGAGAGTGACAGACACAGGGACAGACACAGGGGGGAGTGAGGTGACAAGGTGCCTCTTCCCCGCCAGGCGCTCTCCCAGCTGCTTCCCAGGGACAGAATGTCAGACAGATCGCTCTGTGTGATGGAGGGGGGTGAGGGTCACAGGGTCGGGTCCCAGGGGGAACCATCGTACAGGCTTTTAGCATTGAGTAACTTAAAAGGATCAGTGACAGGGATGAACAGTGAGGGGTCGGAGTGTGTGGGGGGGAGGGTGAGGGAGACCCATTCAGCCTCTCCCCCCGGGAGCCTCTACAATCCACAGTTGCTGACCCTCCGCTCAGAGCAGAGGGCAGGTACCCAGACAGCCTCCTCGAGCAGCGCTCGATCACTCTCAGGGTCCGAGAGCTACAGACGTCTGCCCCGGTGTTACACACACGCGCCCACGGCGCTCCCTGTCTCACCAGCCTGACGTGTGAAGGGTTAATGGCTGATCTCACCTCCGCCCCGATCGGGGGCCCTTTCTATTCCCACCCTCCATCAGCTTCGAGAGGACGAAATCTCTGCTGTAGCCCCCAGCTCCTACACCCCCGCTCCCCTCCGACAGTGCGGCGCTCCCTCAGCACTGACCCTCCGACAGCGCGGCGCTCCCTCAGCACTGACCCTCCCACAGCGCGGCGCTCCCTCAGCACTGACCCTCCGACAGTGTGGCGCTCCCTCAGCACTGACCCTCCGACAGCGCGGCGCTCCCTCAGCACTGACCCTCCGACAGCACGGCGCTCCCTCAGCACTGACCCTCCGACAGTGCGGCGCTCCCTCAGCACTGACCCTCCGACAGTGCGGCGCTCCCTCAGCACTGACCCTCCGACAGTGCGGCGCTCCCTCAGCGCTGACCCTCCGACAGCGCGGCGCTCCCTCAGCACTGACCCTCCGACAGTGCGGCGCTCCCTCAGCACTGACCCTCCCACAGTGCGGCGCTCCCTCAGCACTGACCCTCCGACAGTGCGGCGCTCCCTCAGCACTGACCCTCCCACAGTGCGGCGCTCCCTCAGCGCTGACCCTCCGACAGCGCGGCGCTCCCTCAGCACTGCCAGTTATAGTGTTAAAGGGGGATCCTCTCTGTCGGGGAGAATATTCGTTCTGTGTGGAGCAGGAGGATCCCAGTAAAGAAATGTTTCTGCTTGTTTTGGAGCAACGTCACGGAGTCACAGTGTTTGTTGCTGGGTGATTGTCAAGGACAATATTTGATTTTCTAGATTTTATGATGTTTCTGTCCCATGAAAATTCATTATAGTCCATCTAAATGTAAAATTATCTATCACTCAAACCTCTGTCTCCATCTCTGTCTCTCTCTTTTAATGTTTGCGGTTTTATTAGTCCCCATGTACCTTCTGCTCTCCATTTCCCTCTCTCTCTCCCCCATCCGTCTCTCTCCCCACCCCTCTCCTCCTCTCTTTCTCCCTCCCTCTCTACCTCTCCATTGCCCTCTCTCCCCTCTCCCTCTCTCTCTCCTATCTTGTCTCTCCCTCTCTCCACCTCTCCATCTCTGTCCCTCTCTCTCTCCCACCCTTGTTCTTTCTCCGCCTCTCTCCCTCCCCAATCTCTCTCTCCCTCTCCTGCTCTCTTCCACCTCTCTCCCCTCACCCTCCCCCACCCCTTCTCTCACTTCCTCTCCTCCTTTATCTCCTCACCCAGTCTTCCCACCCCTCTCGCTCTCTCTCCCCATCTCCCTCCCTCTCTCTCTCTCACCCTCTCGGTTCCTCTCTTCATCTCTCTCTCTCCCTATTTCCATCTCCCTCTCTCCACATCTCTCTCTCCACACTTCTCTCTCTCCACCTCTCACCATCATTCTTTCTCTTTCTCTCTCTCCGTCTCTTTCTTCACCACTCTCTCCATCTCTCTCTCTCCATATCTCTCTCTATCTCCCTCTCCCTCTCTTTCTCTCCCTCTCCATCTCTCACCATCTCTCTTTCTCTCTTTCCATCTCTTTCTCCATCACTCTCTCCATGTATCTCTCCATCTCTCTCTCTGTCTCCCTCTCCCTCTCTCTCCATCCCTCTCTTTTCATCTCTCTTTCCATCTCTGTCTCCACCTCTCTCTGTTCTATCTCTCTCTCCCTCACATGAGGCAAGGGCCCCCATCTCTCACACACACAATGGACCAAGCTGGGTAAAGGGGGCTTGTGTGTGTGAATGTGTCTGTGTGTGTGTGTGTGTGAGTGAATGAGTGTGTCTCTGTGTGTGTGGCTGTGTGTGTGTGTCTGTGTGCGTGTGTGTCTGTGTATGTGAGTGAGTGTGTCTGTGTCTGTGTGTGTGTGAGTGATTGTGTCTGTGTGTGTGAGTGAGAGTGTCTGTGTCTGTGTGTGTGAGTGTGTGTGTGAGATAGAATGTGTGTGTGTGTGTGACTGTGAGTGTGTCTGTGTGTGAGTGAGTGAGAGTGTGTGAGAATGTGTGTATGTGAGTATGTGTGTGTGTGTGAATGTGCGTGTGAGGTAGAGTGAGTGTATGTGTATGTGAGTGTGAGTGTGTATGTGTGTGTGTGTGAGATAGAGTGAGTGTGTGTGAGTGTGGGTTTGTCTGTTTGTTTGTGTGTGTGTGAGAGTGTGTGAGTATGTGTGTGTGTGTGTGAGTGTGTGTGTCTGTATGTGTGTATGTGAGTGTGTGTGTCTGTGTGTGTGTGTGTGTAAGTGTGAGCGTGTGTGTGAGTGAGATAGAGTGAGTGTGTGTTTGTCTGTGTATGTTTGTGCGTGTGTGAGAGTGTGTGAGTGTGTGTATGTTTTTGTGTGTGTGTGTGTGTGTGAGATAGAGGGTATGTGTGTGTGTGAGTAAGTGTGTGTGTGAGTGTGTGTGTGTGTGTCTGTGTGTGTGTGTGTGTAAGTGTGTGTGTATGTGTATAAGTGTGTGTGTGTATGTGAGATAGAGTGTGTGTTTGAGTGTGTGTGTGTATGTGTGTGAGATAGAGTGAGTGTGTCTGATTGTGTGTTTGTCTGTTTGTGTGTGTTTGTGTGTGTGTGAGAGTGTGTGTATGTGTGTGTGAGTGTGTGTGTGTGTGAGAGATATAGTGAGTGTGTGTGTGTGTGTGTGTTTCTCTGTTTGTGTGTGTGTGTGAGATTGTGTGTATGTGTGTGTGAGTGTGTGTGTGAGATGGAGGGTGTGAGTGTGCGTGTGTCTGTGTGTGTGTGTGAGTGTGAGTGTGTGTGTGAGAGATAGAGGGTCTGTGTGTGTAAGTGTGTGTGTGTGTGTGTGTAAGTGTGTGTGAGTGAATATGTGTGTGAGTGTGTGTGTGAGTGTGTATGTCTGTATGTGTATGTGTAAGTGTGTGTGTGTGTGAGTGTGAGTGGGGAAGCTGGGCGGGGGTAAGGTGGGTACGGGGTGCGGAGTGCAGGCTGTGATGGGTGAACAATCCATGTTTTTGGGGAACTGTGAAAGTCGGAGTTATAAGGGCCCCAGGCTGGAGGAAATTACTTCCCTCTGTGTGAGGGAGTTAAAGCGAAACTATTGCTGCTCTACAGCTATACAATGCTGAACAGAACAGTGTTATTAAATTAAACTTTGGCTAGAAACACGAAGATCAAATCAAGCTGAGCGTTTATCTTGGCTTCACAAGGTCATTTTTAACATATTTTAAAGGCAGAGTCAGTGGGTGAAATCAGCCAACTACTGTTTTAATATTAAATACTAAAGTAAAATATTAACCACTTTTAAATCAAGGGTGGGGCTGTGGAGCGTATTTGTGGCCTAATGTGGTCGGCTACGTCTCAGTCAGCCTTACTCTACCCCCTCGGAACATCATGGGATCCAGCCCACAGGGTCAGTACTGAGGGAGCGCCGCGCTGTCGGAGGGTCAGTGCTGAGGGAGCGTCGCACTGTCGGAGGGTCAGTGCTGAGGGAGCGTCGCACTGTCGGAGGGTCAGCGCTGAGGGAGCGCCGCACTGTCGGAGGGTCAGTGCTGAGGGAGCGTCGCACTGTCGGAGGGTCAGCGCTGAGGGAGCGCCGCACTGTCGGAGGGTCAGTGCTGAGGGAGCGTCGCACTGTCGGAGGGTCAGCGCTGAGGGAGCGCCGCACTGTCGGAGGGTCAGTGCTGAGGGAGCGCCGCACTGTCGGAGGGTCTGTGCTGAGGGAGCGCCGCACTGTCGGAGGGTCAGTGCTGAGGGAGCGCCGTACTGTCAGAGGGTCAGTGCTGAGGGAGCGCCGCACTGTCGGAGGGTCAGTGCTGAGGGAGCGCCGCACTGTCGGAGGGTCAATATTTAGCCCTCAGCCAAGTGCATAATCCAGTCATTTTAGCTTATTGCGGCTTGTGGGATCTTGCTGTGCTCCAGTCGTCAGTGGCCGTTGCTGTTTTCGCCACGATGCTTGGGATTGTGGGCGGAGTGGGGGGGGCGGTGGAAAAGCAGAACGGGCAGAAGCGGAGGGCGGTAGGAGGCCATTCAGCCAATCGCGGGGCCCATGCTAGCGTTGGAGGGTTGGCAGGGGTGCCAAATGGCGAAGGGGGAGATGGTCACCCACCTGTTGTCCAGGACACACCAGCCACAGTGAGGGTCTCCGGAGCTGAGGCACTTGGGACAGGTCCCATACTGTTCGCAGCTCTCCACCGGGATGCGTCCCACCTAGAGAGAGAGAGAGGGGCAAAAAGAGACAGGAGGACATTACCCCCACCATTATCACAATGCCATTGAGCGCACGAGGAGACAACAGGGACAGGAGGAGGCCATTCAGCCCCTCTCGAGCCTGTTACACAGGAACAGGAGGCCATTCAGCCCCTCTCGAGCCTGTTACACAGGAACAGGAGGAGGCCATTCAGCCCCTCTCTCAAGCCTGTTACACAGGGACAGGAGGAGGCCATTCAGCCCCTCTCTCGAGCCTGTTACACAGGAACAGGAGGAGGCCCCATTCAGCCCACCTACTCCGCTGGGGACGTGGTCAACCCGGCTCACAAAGTGGGGGACACAGAGGAATCGAGGGCAGTCCGAGGCCGGGCAGAAACGCCCCACACCCGTCAAGTCAAGGGCTTGTCCATCGAGAGACAGAGCGAGGGAGAGGAGAGAGGAAAACTGACTGTGTGAGGAAGAGGGGTGGAGGAAGAATTTAAGAGAGAGAGAGAGAGAGAGAGGGGCAGACAAGAAGAGAGAAGGAGAGGCTAGGGAAGAGAGATATGGGAACGCAGAGAGAGGTGGAGGGGGGAGAGTGACGGAGAAATAGAGGGAGACAGAAAGGGATGGAGGGAGTGATCATTCCAAAGCAATGGAGGGGGGGCATTAACCTGGGGACAGTGGTCGACACTGAGGGCAGCCGTCGTTTGTTGGCGGCCATGACACGCGGGCACCGGACCCGACCCACACCACCCGCCTGGACGCTAGTTTTCGGGTAGCCGCCTCGTCCCAGAGGGTTCTCCCCCGCCGCACCCCCCCACCCCCCCACCACTAAAAGAATCTTCCGGAATCTCCTGGTCTCGGGGTGGGCGGGGAGTGGGCTAGGTAGGGCCTCAGTGAGGCCTACATGAGCAGGGAGGCCCCACTGCCAGGAGCGGGCCTCAAAAAAAAGGCAGGCAAAGTGGGGGGGGTTGGTGCGGTGGGGGAGGGGTATGTGGGGGTGGGGGGTGGGTCAGGGGAGAGGGAGAGGGGATGGGGGAGGTTGGCGGAGCAGGGAAGAGGTCAGAGTGTGCACGAAAGGGTGACCATCGCCCGCCGCGACCCGGTCCAAAACTGGGGTCCTCTTGACCTGCGTGGGGGGGGGGGGGGAGGGGGGTGGGGGCGGTGGGGGAGTGGGAGGGGAGAGGGGGTGTGTGGAAACGGGGTCGCTAGCGGCAACCGAGGGGGGAACTAGGCCCGAGGCCTGTGTGGAGCGAACAGCTCACAGGGGGTGGGTAATTGGGGGGGTCAATGAGGGGGGATGGGGACGGGGTCGCTATGGGCGACCGAGGGGGGAACTAGGCCCGAGGCCTGTGCGGAGCGAACAGCTCACGGGGAGTGGGTTGGGTCGGGGGTCAGGGCGGGGGTCGGGGGTCAGGGTGGTTGTTGTTGTGGTCCCCGGGGGAGACGGTCAGGGGGTGCGGTTAGAGAGTGGGGGCTTCACCTTGTGTTCGGTCAGCAGGTAGATGTACTGGAAGTCAGGGCTGAAGGACATGTCGCGGAGAATCGGGCTCCCCTCCATGGCCGTCACCACCTCGTAGAGCACGGCATTGTGGGGAGGCCGCGGGATGGCGTCCACTCGGATCTGCGGGAGAGAGAGAGAGAGAGGGTGAGGCGGAGGCTCAGCTGCACTTCCTTAGTCTGTCCTCCCACCGCCCCTACGGTTCCCACTCCCCCCACCAAACCCGGATCAGGGGGCAGAGAGAGAGCTTCCCGGGGGGTGACGGTGCCCCTCGTCCACTCCCAGCTTGACCAAACCGCCCTCTCCCACCCACCCTCCGATCGCCCACCCCCGTCGTAAACATCAGCTCATCCCAAACTCTACTCCCCACCCCCAACCCCGTGTCCTAACCCACACCGTCACATTCACCTACACCCCTCCCTATCTCTGTAACCTCCTCCAGCCCCTACACCCCTCCCTATCTCTGTAACCTCCTCCAGCCCCTACACCCCTCCCTATCTCTGTAACCTCCTCCAGCCCCTACACCCCTCCCTATCTCTGTAACCTCCTCCAGCCCCTACAACCCTCCCTATCTCTGTAACCACCTCCAGCCCCTACACCCCTCCCTATCTCTGTAACCTCCTCCAGCCCCTACACCCCTCCCTATCTCTGTAACCTCCTCCAGCCCCTACAACCCTCCCTATCTCTGTAACCACCTCCAGCCCCTACACCCCTCCCTATCTCTGTAACCTCCTCCAGCCCCTACACCCCTCCCTATTTCTGTAACCTCCTCCAGCCCCTACAACCCTCCCTATCTCTGTAACCACCTCCAGCCCCTACACCCCTCCCTATCTCTGTAACCTCCTCCAGCCCCTACACCCCTCCCTATCTCTGTAACCTCCTCCAGCCCCTACACCCCTCCCTATCTCTGTAACCTCCTCTAGCCCCTACACCCCTCCCTATCTCTGTAACCTCCTCCAGCCCCTACAACCCTCCCTATCTCTGTAACCACCTCCAGCCCCTACACCCCTCCCTATCTCTGTAACCTCCTACAACCCCTACAACCCTCCCTATCTCTGTAACCTCCTCCAGCCCCTACACCCCTCCCTATCTCTGTAACCTCCTCCAGCCCCTACAACCCTCCCTATCTCTGTAACCTCCTCCAGCCCCTACACCCCTCCCTATCTCTGTAACCTCCTCCAGCCCCTACAACCCTCCCTATCTCTGTAACCTCCTCCAGCTCCTACACCCCTCCCTATCTCTGTAACCTTCTCCAGCCCCTACAACCCTCCCTATCTCTGTAACCTCCTCCAGCCCCTACACCCCTCCCTATCTCTGTAACCTTCTCCAGCCCCTACAACCCTCCCTATCTCTGTAACCTCCTCCAGCCCCTACACCCCTCCCTATCTTTGTAACCTCCTCCAGCCCCTACACCCCTCCCTATCTCTGTAACCTCCTCCAGCCCCTACAACCCTCCCTATCTCTGTAACCTCCTCCAGCCCCTACAACCCTCTCTATCTCTGTAACCTCCTCCAGCCCCTACACCCCTCCCTATCTCTGCAACCTCCTCCAGCCCCTACCACCCTCCCTATCTCTGTAACCTCCTCCAGCCCCTACAACCCTCCCTAACTCTGTAACCTCCTCCAGCCCCTACAACCCTCCCTATCTCAATAACCTCCTCCAGCCCCTACCACCCTCCCTATCTCTGTAAGCTCCTCCAGACCCTACACCCCTCCCTATCTCTGTAACCTCCTCCAGCCCCTACAACCCTCCCTAACTCTGTAACCTCCTCCAGCCCCTACACCCCTCCCTATCTCTGTAACCTCCTCCAGCCCCTACAACCCTCCCTAACTCTGTAACCTCCTCCAGCCCCTACAACCCTCCCTATCTCTGGAACCTCCTCCAGCCCCTACAACCCTCCCTATCTCTGTAACCTCCTCCAGCCTTTACAACCCTCCCTATCTCTGTAACCTCCTCCAGCCCCTACAACCCTCCCTATCTCTGTAACCTCCTCCAGCCCCTTCTCACACACAGGCACACACACTATCACACATACACACACAAACAATCTCTCACACACACACACAGACGCACACTCACTCTCACACACTCGCACGCACACACACTCGCACACACACACATAGTCGCACACTCACACACACTCGTGTGCACACACACACACTCGCACACACAGACATACACACATACACACACACTCTCATACACACACACTCGCACACACAGACATACATACACACACACTCTCATACACACACACTCACACATGCCCCCACACTCTCACACACATACACATCCACACTCACACACACACACTCTCTCTCTCTCTCACACAGACATGCATACTCACACACATACACACACACACACACTCTCCCTCTCTCTCACATCCACACTCACACACACACACACACACACTCTCTCTCTCTCTCACATACACACTCACACACACACACACTCACACAGCCTGTTGTCTCCAGGTATGGGTGAGTGAAAGGGAGTGGATGAATTATTGTTATACACGGTTGTCTCTAAGGCTCGATGCTGTAAGCATTAAGGTAAAGGGGTGGATGGATGGCCTGTCAGGGGGCTGATCAATCTCAGCTGTCCTGGGACTCAGAGAGCCTCAGAGACTGTGTTCTCAAACAGAGGTATGGAAACAATCGATGAAGAGAGGGAGAGAGAGAGAGAGACAGAGAGAGAGACAGAGAGAGAGAGCGAGAGACAGAGAGAGAGAGAGAGACACAGAGAGAGCTAGAGACAGAGAGAGAGAGCAAGAGACAGAGAGAGAGAGAGAGAGAGACACAGAGAGAGAGAGACACACAGAGAGAGATAGAGATAGAGAGTGAGAGAGAGACAGAAAAAGAGAGAGTGAGAGACAGAGAAAGAGAGCGAGAGACAGAGAGAGAGACAGACAGACAGAGAGAGAGAGACACAGAGAGAGAGACACAGAGAGAGAGAGATAGAAAGAGAGAGAGAGACAGAGAGAGAGAGTGAGAGACAAAGAGAGAGAGAGAGAGATAGAGAGAGAGAGACAGAGAGAGAGAGAGAGACAGAGAGAGAGAGTGAGGGACATAGAGAGAGTGAGGGACATAGAGAGAGTGAGGGACAGTCTGCACCCCATTTTCACCACCCCCAATCCTCCTCACCTGAACAATTCACAGCTAAAAGCTGAGAGACCTCCCCACACCCCAATCCCCAGCCCCCAGAGGGGGTTACCCTGGTGTCCTGTGTGAGGGAACCCCTGAGTGTTTGGGGGCATTGCCACAGTGAGGTATAGGGGTAAGGAAGAAACAAAAGCCAGCTTGTGTTCACCTCACACACGCACACATCTCCGCACGCTTACTCTGACACACACTTCTCACAAACTCACTCACACACAAACCTCTCTCTCGCACACTCCCTGTCATGCACCTCTTCAACACACATGCTCTGAGGCACACTTCCCTCTCATATGATTCCTGTCCCGTATACCCCTCTCTCGCACGCTCACTCTCAAGCACACCTGCTCTCACACACACCTCTCTCTCTCTCGCACGCTCGCTCTCACACACACCTCTCTCTCTCTCGCACGCTCGCTCTCACACACACCTATCCCTTGCACGCTCGCTCTCACACACACCTCTCTCTCTCTCGCACGCTCGTTCTCACACACACCTATCCCTTGCATGCTCGCTCTCACACACACCTATCCCTTGCACGCTCGCTCTCACACACACCTATCCCTTGCACGCTCGCTCTCACACACACCTGCTCTCACGCACACCTCTCTCTTGCACACTTGCTCTCACGCACACCTCTCTCTTGCACGCTCACTCTCAGGCACACCCGCACTCACACACACCTCTCTCTTGCACGCTCGCTCTCGCGCACACCTGCTCTCTCACACACCTCTCTCTCGCATGCTTGCTCTCTCACACACCTCTCTCACACTCACTCTCACGCACACCTCTCTTGCACGCTCGCTCTCTCACACACCTCTCTCGCGCTCGCTCTCGCGCACACCTGCTCTCTCGCACGCTCGCTCTCACGCACACCTCTTTCTCACACGCTCGCTCTCACGCACACCTCTCTCTCGCACGCTCGTTCTCACGCACACCTCTTGCACGCATGCTCGCTCACATGCCTGTCTCTCATGCACACACGCATGCGGTGCACACCTCCTTTGCAGGCGTGCTCACTCACGTGCACACACTTTCCTTGCACGCGCACTCACACACACACGCTTCTCTCGCACGAGCACTTTGGAGCTCCGGGTCACACACTGGCTGGCCCACCCACCCAACACACACAGACAACTTCCCGCCTCACACACACGCACACAAATTCACACACACACACACACACACATTCACTCACACACACACACATTCACTCACACACACGCACACACATTCACTCACACACACGCACACACATTCACTCACACACACGCACACACATTCACTCACACACACACGCACACAAATTCACACACACACACACATTCACTCACACACACGCACACACATTCACTCACACACACACGCACACAAATTCACACACACACACACACATTCACTCACACACACACACCTTCACTCACACACACGCACACACATTCACTCACACACACGCACACACATTCACTCACACACGCGCACACATTCACTCACACACACGCACACATTCACTCACACACGCACACACATTCACTCACACACACGCACACATTCACTCACACACACGCACACACATTCACTCACACACACGCACACACATTCACTCACACACACGTACACATTCACTCACACACACACACACATTCACTCACACACACACACACATTCACTCACACACACGCACACACATTCACTCACACACACGCACACACATTCACACACGCACACACATTCACTCACACACGCACACACATTCACTCACACACGCACACACATTCACTCACACACGCACACACATTCACTCACACACACACATTCACTCACACACACGCACACATTCACTCACACACACGCACACATTCACTCACACACACGCACACACATTCACTCACACACACGCACACACATTCACTCACACACACGTACACATTCACTCACACACACACACACATTCACTCACACACACACACACATTCACTCACACACACGCACACACATTCACTCACACACACGCACACACATTCACACACGCACACACATTCACTCACACACGCACACACATTCACTCACACACGCACACACATTCACTCACACACACACATTCACTCACACACACACGCACACACATTCACTCACACACGCACACACATTTACTCACACACGCACACACATTCACTCACACACACACATTCACTCACACACACACGCACACACATTCACTCACACACACACATTCACTCACACACACACGCACACACATTCACTCACACACACACATTCACTCACACACACACATTCACTCACACACACACGCACACACATTCACTCACACACGCACACACATTTACTCACACACGCACACACATTCACTCACACACACACATTCACTCACACACACGCACACATTCACTCACACACACGCACACATATTCACTCACACACGCACACACATTCACTCACACACACACACACATTCACTCACACACACACATTCACTCACACACACGCACACATTCACTCACACACACGCACACATTCACTCACACACACGCACACATTCACTCACACACACGCACACACATTCACTCACACACACGCACACACATTCACTCACACACACGCACACATTCACTCACTCACACGCACACATATTCACTCACACACACGCACACATTCACTCACACACACACGTACAGGAGCACGGACGCTGACTCTCGCGCTCTGTGCTGTGCCAGCTCTGGAACTGTGCGTCTCCCTGTCTTTCTAATTCTTCCTCCCTCGCTGGCTGCAGGTCATAAAACATCACTGCACTAATCTGCAGCCAGCACGTCACACACTGTGCTCCGGGGAAGGCTGCTCTGAAGCCTGATGCACTCCTATTAATTGCCACAATGATGCATTCGCCCAAGTCGGTCTGGAGAGTTGCAGAGCTCACACCATCTGCATCTGCCCCCACCACCAGACCAGCCTCGAAAGGCTGAGTGGCCTCCTCCTGTTCCTGTGTAACATTCTCGAGAGGGGCTGAATGGCCTCCTCCTGTTCCTGTGTAACAGGATCGAGAGGGGCTGAATGTCCCTCCTCCTGTTCCTGTGTAACAGGCTCGAGAGAGGGGCTGAATGGCCTCCTCCTGTTCCTGTGTAACAGGATCGAGAGAGGGGCTGAATGGCCTCCTCCTGTTCCTGTGTAACAGGCTCGAGAGGGGATGAATGGCCTCCTCCTGTTCCTGTGTAATAGGCTCGAGAGAGGGGCTGAATGGCCTCCTCCTGTTCCTGTGTAACATTCTCGAGAGGGGCTGAATGGCCTCCTCCTGTTCCTGTGTAACAGGATCGAGAGGGGCTGAATGTCCCTCCTCCTGTTCCTGTGTAACAGGATCGAGAGGGGCTGAATGTCCCTCCTCCTGTTCCTGTGTAACAGGCTCGAGAGGGGCTGAATGGCCTCCTCCTGTTCCTGTGTAACAGGCCCAACCCCCTCCACTGTCGGCCATCCTGAAGCTAAAATGGCGGTGGGAGCCGTGCGTCGCCCTTGGATACGCGACCTGGAGTCTCGACCCGCTGGTGCCGGCCGGGCTCCCGGAAGCCGGGGAATTCTTTCCGCCCGGAGTCCAGCTCAACGCGGACCGGACTGGACTGGACTGGACATGATGGGCCCCCCCCCCCAACCGCCTTAATCCCACTTGAACGGGCATCGGCCGAGGAGGCGACCTTTGCCCTTTGACCTGCAGGCCCATTCTCAGGAGAGCACGAGGCCCTCACAATTCCACAGCCCCTCCCCCCTCGCCGTCTCCCTCGTGCCCTCCCCCTTACCCCACCCACGGCCGCACTGCCTTGGGGTGTGGGTGGGGGGGCGCCTGACAATCTGTCATGGCTGCCCTCTCGCGACCCCTTGACCCACGCTCCTGGCTGTTGACCTCTTTGTGATATTCCCCTTCCCCCTCTCCCGACCTCTCACCCCATCCCACAATGGCTCCTGTGCTTATATCTGTGCCCACTCCTGTGGTGAATTCAGGGGAGGTCTGGGAGGCCGGAGGCCGGAGGCCGGGCAGGTTTGTCCTACTCTTGTCCAGCTCTTCTTTCGAGAGCGGTGTTCACTGGCTAAAGCCAGCCTGAGAGGGCAGGTAAGGCCTCAGGTTTAACGTCCCACACAGCGCGGCGCTCCCTCAGCGCTGACCCTCCGACAGTGAGGCGCTCCCTCAGCGCTGACCCTCCGACAGTGCGGCGCTCCCTCAGCGCTGACCCTCCGACAGTGTGGCGCTCCCTCAGCGCTGACCCTCCGACAGTGCGGCGCTCCCTCAGCGCTGACCCTCCGACAGTGTGGCGCTCCCTCAGCACTGACCTTCCGACAGTGCGGCGCTCCCTCAGCACTGACCCTCCGACAGTGCGGCGCTCCCTCAGTACTGACCCTCCGACAGTGCGGCACTCCGTCAGCACTGACCCTCCGACAGTGCGGCGCTCCCTCAGCACTGACCCTCCGACAGTGCGGCGCTCCCTCAGCGCTGACCCTCACGCACACACTCACACACATTCACACATGCTTTTTCTCATACACACTCACATACACACATTTAAACACACACACTCACAAACTCACACATAAGACACACACACTCACTCACACCAACACACACACACACACACACACACATACACTCACACAAACACACATACACACACACATACACTCACTCACACAAACACACACACATACACTCAGTGACAAAAACACACACTCACTCACACTAACACACATACACACACACACACACATGCACTCACTGACACAAACACACACACTCACTCACACCAACACACATACACACACACACACACTCACACATACACACGCACACACTCACACTCACCCACACACACACACTTACACACACACGCACACTCACACTCACACACACACACGCACACTCACACTCACACACACACACATACACACGCACACACACTCACACACACCCACACACACACACTTACACACACACGCACACTCACACTCACACACACACACGCACATTCACACTCACACACTCACACTCACACTCCCGCATTCTGGATTGGCGAGGACTGGGAGCTACTCCCTGGTTTCCCGTTGAAGGTGTCACTCAGAGGGAGAGGGGAGGCAGATAAACCAAAGGCCCAAAACAGCCCGGCCGGCGAGCGAGGGTGGAGAGGGGGGGGGAAAAGTAAATATTGGCCACGCTTCACTGATTCATGACAGAAAAGACGCTGCAGTGTAACAGGGGCCCTTGGAGGGTTGTGAGAAATGAAACAGATTGATGTGTCTCCCCAGCCCTGGCAGGACAGGACTGGTACAGTCATGGACTGGGACTCCCGAGGTTAATCCCATCACCCTGAGCTGCTGGGGGGGGGAGAGAGGCAGAGTGTCCACTGGGATCGCCCTGTGCGAGGAGCAAGGTTCCTGTGGGCGCAGGCAGCTGGGACTCGGCCAATCGCGGAGAACCCTCGGCCGACCTTCGCCCCCAGGTCTAAGGGCCGGCTCAGGGGGGCTTCTTGTGGGGGGGCAGCAGGGTTTATATAACCCGCTGCACACTCGAGAGAGAGAGAGAGAGAGAGACGGAGAGGAGCAGGTGTCAGGAGCGAGGTTTGACCCGGGGCGTTTCTCCGGAAGGTTCCCTGCCGACATCAAAGGGGACCCGAAGAGAGAGAGAGAGAGACAGAGAGAAGGGCAAATCAATTAGCACAGTTAGCGTCTCGCAAGGGTCACTGGCTCCGAGCAGAATCTCAACCTTGCTCAACATGAACAGGCACCAGCCCCTCTCTCAATCCTGTTCACACCACAGGAGGCTGGTAGCTGACTGTTTCAACACTCCCCCTCTCTCTCTAGATATTTCTATCTCTCTATCTCTCCATCTCTCTCTCTCTGTCTCTTCTCTCTCTCTCTCTATCTCTCTCTCACTCTCTCTCTCTCTCTCTCTGTCTCTTCTCTCTCTCTCTCTATCTCTCTCTCACTCTCTCTCTCTCTCTGTCTCTTCTCTCTCTCCCTATCTCTCTCTGTCTAAATCTTTCTATCTCTCTATCTCTCTCTCTCTCTCTCTGTCTCTCTCTCTCGCTCTCTCTCTCACTCTCTCTATCTAACTGTCTGTCTCTCTGTCTAACTCTCACTCTCTATCTCTCTCTCTCTCTGTCTCTATCTCTCTCTCTATATATGTCTCTCTCTATATCACTCTATCTCTCTATCTCTCTCCCTATCTCTCTCTCTCTGTCTCTATCTGTCTCTCTCTCTCTCACTCTCCATCTCTCTCTCTGTCTGTCTCTCTCTGTCTCTCTCTCACTCTCCATCTCTCTCTCTCTCTCTCTCTCACCCTCTATCTCTCTCTCTATCTCTCTATCTCTCTATCTCTTTGTCTCTCTCTCTGTGTCTCTATCTCTCTCTGGGGCGGGAGGAGGTTACAGAGATAGGGAGGGTTGTAGGGGGCTGGAGGAGGTTACAGAGATAGGGAGGGTTGTAGGGGGCTGGAGGAGGTTACAGAGATAGGGAGTGTTGTAGGGGCTGGAGGAGGTTACAGAGATAGGGAGGGGTGTAGGGGCTGGAGGAGGTTACAGAGATAGGGAGGGTTGTAGGGGCTGGAGGAGGTTACAGAGATAGGGAGTGTTGTAGGGGCTGGAGGAGGTGACAGAGATAGGGAGGGGTGTAGGGGCTGGAGGAGGTTACAGAGATAGGGAGGGTTGTAGGGGCTGGAGGAGGTTACAGAGATAGGGAGGGGTGTAGGGGCTGGAGGAGGTTACAGAGATAGGGAGGGTTGTAGGGGCTGGAGGAGGTTACAGAGATAGGGAGGGGTGTAGGGGCTGGAGGTGTTTCTGTCCCCCCCACCCATCCCCCGCCACCAGCCCACTCCTTCATCTCCCCCTATCCCCATGTCGGACATCCCACATTGGAACCAGGTTAGAGAATCAGGAGTAGGCCATTCGGCCCCTCTGCTCCCTCACTCACTCATTCTCACTCACTCACTCACTCTCTCTGTCACTCACTCACTCTCTCTGTCACCCACTCACTCTCACTCACTCTGTCACTCACTCACTCTCATTCACTCACTCTGTCACTCACTCTCACTCACTCATTCTCACTCACTCTGTCACTCACTCACTCTCACTCACTCATTCTCACTCACACTGACTCACTCACTCTGTCACTCACTCACTCTCTCACTCACTCACTCTGTCACTCACTCTGTCACTCACTCACTCTCACTCACTCATTCTCACTCACACTGACTCTCTCTCACTCTGTCACTCACTCACTCTCTCACTCACTCATTCTCACACTGACTCTCTCACTCACTCTCTCACTCACTCATTCTCTCTCTGTGACTCACTCACTCTCTCACTCACTCTCACTCACTCACTCATTCTCACTCACACTGACTCTCTCACTCACTCTGTCACTCTCTCACTCTCTCTCTGTGACTCACTCACTCTCTCACTCACTCACTCTGTCACTCACTCTCTCACTCACTCTCACTCACTCACTCTGTCACTCACTCGCTCTCACTCACTCATTCTCACTCACACTGACTCTCTCACTCACTCTGTCACTCACTCACTCTCTCACTCACTCACTCTGTCACTCACTCTGTCACTCACTCACTCACTCACTCATTCTCACTCACACTGACTCTCTCACTCACTCTGTCACTCACTCACTCTCTCACTCACTCACTCTCTCACTCACTCACTCACTCTCTCACTCACTCTGTCACTCACTCACTCTCACTCACTCATTCTCACTCACACTGGCTCTCTCACTCACTCTGTCACTCACTCACTCTCTCACTCACTCATTCTCACTCACATTGACTCTCTCACTCACTCTGTCACTCACTCTCTCTCTGTGACTCACTCACTCTCACTCAGTCACTCACTCACTCATTCATTCTCACTCACACTGACTCTCTCACTCACTCATTCTCACTCTCTCACTCTCTCTCTGTGACTCACTCACTCTCTCACTCACTCAGTCACTCACTCACTCTCTCACTCACTCATTCTCACTCACACTGACTCTCTCACTCACTCTGTCACTCACTCACTCTCTCACTCATTCCTTCTCACTCACACTGACTCACTCACTCATTCTGTCACTCACTCTCTCACTCACTCACTCTCACTCACTCACTCACTCTGTCACTCAGTCACTCTGTCACTCACTCACTCTCACTCACTCATTCTCACTCACACTGACTCTCTCACTCACTCTGTCACTCACTCTCTCACTCACTCACTCTGTCACTCACTCTCTCACTCACTCATTCTCACTCACACTGACTCTCTCACTCACTCTGTCACTCACTGACTCTCTCACTCACTCACTCTCTCACTCACTCACTCACTGTCACTCACTCACTCTCACTCACTCATTCTCACTC
>NW_027598235.1:0-50460 GCF_964194155.1 Cetorhinus maximus | reverse complement strand
AAGCCCTTGCAGTGATGTAGTCCCTGTGTGTTGCGACAGAGATCTAAGTGCCACATGAGTGCAGCTGATTTCGAAACCTGAGATCTGGGCAAATCAATGCTCTTGCATTCTGGTATCCTGGTCTCAGGCGAAATACACAAAGTTGTGTGCTCTTGTGAAGATGGCATCCATGACCTCGTGGATGCATTTGTGGATGGTGGATTGTGATATCCTCAGAGGTACTGTGGAGCCCTGAAAAGAGCAATGATGTAGAAATTGAGTTCCGTGGTCACTTCACAGCCTCTAAATCCTGCAGCAGGTGGCAGGTGTGTGACCAGTTCCCTAACATAAGCAGTTTCAGCGACACTGGTTCTCGGTCATCTGCAGGAGTGAAAGGAGCACCCTAGATTTGTGGAGGATGATGACGACATGCAGTGAGGAGACCCCATAGCTCCTCACATTCCTTCTGTGAATGTTTGACTCCAGTCTGGCTTATGGCAGCACACATACCCTCTGTGATAATGCCCCTGTCATGGAGATGTAGTGGAGGCCCTAATAGTTGCTTGATTGCAGGAGGATGATGATGATGACATGCAGTGAAAACACTCCATAGGTCTTCACATAGCTTCTGAGAATGTCTGACTCCTGTCTGGCTGAGGGCAGTTCACTTGCGCTCTGTGATCAGGGTCATATCATAGAGACGCAGCCATGAAACTTTAGAAGCATCTGATCCTTTGTCTGTCTTCAGCAGCACAGCATCAGTAGTCACAGATGCTGAAGAGATGGGGGCCAGCCCCACCTCAAAGGTGCTGAGAGCACACAGAGAGAATGACGGAACTCTGTGACACCTGCCCACGACATTCTGGCAGCAATGACGAGCACCACCGAGGTTCAGGCATCAATAATGTTTCCAGAGAGTGAGAGGCCGGACCATCACTTTGGTCTGAAGGCTGCACAGAGCACAGGGGAGAGGTCCTGAGCTGAACACCCGCTTTGATCCTGTGCAGAAAGGTTTCACATCTGAGTGACATGAACACTACTCATCAGAACAAGGAGCCACAGGCAGGGAGACACAGACAGGAACATCAGGAAGGGATGTCCGCTGCACTCCTCAAATCACAAGGCACGAGTCCATCTGCCTTCAGGCTGAGTTGATAATGCCAGCATGCCAATGCAACTGAGGTCAACACCGGTAGGGTGGTGGCTGCCTTGGAAACCTTGGTCCAGGACTTTGCTCCTGCGCTGCTGCTCTTGGGAGTCTATTGACAATAGTGAACAATATGTACAAGTGATTAACACATGTACCCAGGCTGTGCAACTAATTCTCCTTAATGTTCCTAACCCTGCTGCTGCATCTTGGTGCTCCCTGGACATCCACGGAGGAGGTGGAAGCAGCCTGCTGACTGCTTTGTCCTGTTTGTGATGACCTTGATGAGCATCCTCTGGAGGGCTGAGATTTGCAGGGCCCGGACTACTTTCGGGGTCCTGCGTTGTGGCAGTTGCACCCTCCCCAGCCTGTAGACCTGGGCTGCTGAGGTCACAGGAAGATAGGATTCGGATGGACCGGAATCACCTGGATGGATGGGCCCTGAGTGTGCACCTGCTGATTCTCCTCCCTATAGGTGCCCAAGGGCCCCAGGCTGATTGCCTGAGGAGAAGGGGTAGCTGGAGTGAGGTCGAGCTGCCTGGCACCCCTATCGCATACACACTGTTGGAGGCCAACTATGGCATCAGCGATGGAGTTCAGCCCATGCAGCAGAGCAGGAGCGAAGTCCTGGACCAAGGTTTCATGGCAGCCGCCACCCTACCGGTGTTAACCTCAGTGCATTAGCATGCCGGCGTTATCAACTCAGCCTGAAGGTGGACGGACTCATGCCTTGCGATTTGAGGAGTGCAGCAGACATCCCTTCCTGATGTTCCTGAGCTTGCCTTTGCAGCTCCAGCAACTGTGACATGACTGAGTCCAGAGGCTCGTCATCTGACTCGGACTCAGCAAATTTCTGGCCTCCAGCAATCCTCTGAGTATCGGAGACATGGGAAGTCCCTGCCGCTGTCTGCTGTGGATCATAAAGTGCGATGTGCTCACCAGATTGCAATCCCAAGGCTATTCTAAAGCTAGGTCCCACTGAAGTCCGCGTCTCTGCATTGGTGGAAGTTGTGGGTGAGCGCTGTGATGGAACTTCAACGCTGGTGCCTTTAGATTCCTCTTCAGAGGTTTCTTTAGTGATTGATTGGAGGCTCTGGACTCCGTCAGCTGTTTTCCAGATGTGCCTGTGGAAGCAAGGGGAGATAATTAGTGCATGGCAGTGACCTGCGAAACAGGACACATCACTCACAGCATGGTCGCCTGATGGATGTTGCACTGCTGGTCCCTCATTTGGTAGAGCACCGCCGACCTCACCGTCAGCACAGGACCGGTCCCGGTCATCACCGGCCAGCTGGATGGGTCTGTTTTCAAAGTCCGTGAGGACCTTCATTTCAGGCATTCCTCCACCGGTCTCCGACCCCTCCCTGTTGTTGTGTACCAGCTTGTCCTGCATGAATAGAGATGAAAAGAGTGTAAGCAGGATGCCTGCCAGGCCAGATGATAAGTATGCCTGGCATGTGTGGCTGGTGAGTGGTCCCATGGATGGGATGAGGACAATGACAATGTGTTTGAGAGAGTGAATGGTGATATCCTTTGAACTGGCAGTGACTGAGATCCCTGTGAATGTGTGATGGATTGTGAGTGTGTGAGTTGAGAGTGATGAGGAGAGCGACTTACCTTGGTGGAACAGAGATCATTCGCTGTTTTGTGGCACTGGGTGGTTGTCCTCTTTTGAAGAGAGTTGCCGCTGATCACAGCTGCCACTGCTTCCCAAGCCTGGTTGGCCATACCGCTGCCCACCCTGTGGTCAGAGTGGGGGTAGAAGTTATCATGGCGGGCCTCCA
This sequence comes from Cetorhinus maximus, assembly GCF_964194155.1. Taxonomy (NCBI): domain Eukaryota; kingdom Metazoa; phylum Chordata; class Chondrichthyes; order Lamniformes; family Cetorhinidae; genus Cetorhinus; species Cetorhinus maximus. The sequence continues at coordinate 47,550 of NW_027598235.1, read as the reverse complement.
CAGCATCCAAAAGGCGTTCCAGTGGCACGTCGCAAAACCTGGAGGCTGCAGTCTTCTTGCCTTTCATGGACATCTTCCCTGCAGTAGTTGTGGCCTGGAAGCACTGAGAAATGCGCATGTGGCTGCACTTTAAATATGGTACCTGGCGTGATTAAGTGGTGAGGTGATGGTAAACGGGCGAATGCGTGCCAACCCACCAGCGTGTTTCCCAGGAATGCATAAATAATGTGGCGGGTTTGGGGCGATACTGTGTGAATCGCAGCTGACGGGTAAAACAGCATTTTACACACCCGCTACCACACTTAGTGCAAATCTGGGATGATTCCGCCCCTTGATATCCTGTATGGCTGCATTTTTGATTTCCCGCTTCGAACGTATCAAGCCTGCCGTACTTTGATGTTGGCAGCAAGATGTTAATACCTGTCATTTCAGGAGATTTAAGTTACATTCGCAATCATCAGATTGTAATAAGCATTTTGAAAACTTCCAGTTGCACAGCTGGAATGTTGGCAAGTGCACAAAAAAATCAACTATATTTGCTTTGAAACTTCTTTACAAAGTGTGGTAACAGTGCACACAGGCAATAACACATTCTAGTGGTACACAGACACTCAGTTTTATACCTGAATTACAGCTACAGGTTACATGGTCTGTTTGTTTTTGGCACAATGTCCCTAAGCAATGATTGGTGTTTGCCAGTGCTTGTGGGGTAATCCAGGTTTCACTTAACATCAGGACTCGAAGCTGGAGAAGCCAGCTCAAGTATCAAGAATTCAATGAGGTGTCAGCCTTGGCCCAGTGGTAGTAGAATTGCCTCTGGGTCAGAGGTCATGGGCTCACGTCCCAGTCCAGAAACTTAAGCATGTAATCTAGACTGACACTACAGTGCAGCATTGGAGAATTGTTACAATGTCAAAGGGGTTGTCTTTCAGATGAGACATTAAACCAAGGTATAAAATCAAATACTGTGGAGGCTGGAAATCTGAAATAAAAACCAAAAATGCTGGAATTACTCATCAGCTTTGGCAGCATTTCAAGGGTCATGGACCTGGAGTGTTAACTTGTTTCTTTCCCCAGAGATGATGCCAGATCTGCTGAATATTTGCAGAATTTTCTTTTTATATTTTACATTAAACTGAGGTATTGTCTGCCCTTTGAGAGGGGTGTAAACTATCTGGTGACTCTATTCTAAAAGAAACGTCAGCTATCCAGTGTCCTGGTCAATATTAATTTCTCAAACAACACCATTAACTCAGATTATCCTAGTAGTAATATTCCTTCCTCCAAGTCAGAGCATATAGGATTCAAACTCCACTCCAGGCAATCCCAGCAAATTCTGGTTTGGAGTTTGAAGTTGGAATCCAGTGGGGTACATTTGACCATTAGGTTTGGGAGCCTAGAACAACCACCCGCCATATAGGACTAAGAACCTTATGGGCTGGTATGAACATGAATACTTGTAAGGAATGAACATTCATATTGTGGCCTGTCACGCTATTCACTATTTCACAATGTTCTCCATGGAAAGAGTGTCAAGATATGAAAACAACAGCAATACTTATCTTATATCCCGAAGGTTATGGTTAGACAGCAAATTTGCTTTCAATGTTTCACCATGTTTAACAAGACTGGAATATCTGGCACAGTAATTTGATGTGCTATTCTCCTTGTCCAGATGAGTTAAACGCAGCTGAAGAAGCTGCTGCTAACTGAGGTGAGACAACATACAAGATAAAGTCTTGAAGATTTTGAAGGGATTGGTGGGAGACATCAAGATGAGAGCAGGAGTTATCCTGCCTGAAAAATAATAGCAGACATAAGTAGGTGAGATTAGCTAAAGAGGGAAATGGAGAAAGAGTGAAATTTAAGTGTATGTTTAGGAGCAGATTGCAACATGAAAGGTATTCTTTTGAAAATGTAACAAATTATACCCCTTTGTATAATTGAAGGTACTTCTATTACTCACTGAATTGCACCAAATCTAACAATAGCCATTGAGGAGAGAATAATAAGATGGAATAATAAAATACTATTGTTATGTGCAATTATTCTTTCACTTGCAAGAAAGACATTTACAAATCATTTGCACCTGCAGCATGCTTGAGCTCTTTCTGACGAAGGGACAAATAGAATTGTTCTATTATTGGTGCCATAATTCTACATTTACGGTTGAAGTTCCCCAGGGGTCTCCTGATTGTCCACTTCAACTTCAATGGAAGATCTGCATCAAGGTGGGTGCATTCGTATGAAACATTTTACTACGCAAGTTTACTGATGCCACTTATGAGTCTGGAATTTCCATGGAGGATCTTTTGATCTCCCAATATAACTTTACCAGAAACCTGAAGAGATGATGCAAATGGTGATTTCTACAGGGTTCACCAAAGTTACAGTAGATCAAGGAATCGCCATGGAAATTCAATGGGTATTTTTATGATCCCAGCTGATGTCAGCGCTGGTTAACTCAGAACAAAAACAGAAACAGAAGTACCTGGAAAAACTCAGCAGGTCCGGCAGCATCGGTGGAGAAGAGCACAGTTGACTCGAAACGTTTGTTTTGGATTTCCAGCATCCGCACTTTTTTGTTTTTATCTCTGGTTAACTCAGAACCCAGAGTGAAACCTGGCTTGGTAGATCCCCTTCTTGTTTTTTTTAGAAACCGTGGAGGACGGTTACTGAACACATTCACAAAACAAAGAAGAAAATGTTTATTAAACAAGAAAAAATGAACTATATTACAATAGACAAAAAGGTTGGATAGATTTCAATACTGATACCAGAAAATGATTCAGATTCAAACTATTCCTTTTATCCCAGCAATCCTTACAGACACAAAGCCCCAGTGAAGATTTACCACTGTCTCAACACTAAGGTTTCTTGCTTGGGTGAGCTCAGTTTTAAACGGTTTTCTTCCAGCGCACTGCTGAGCGTTCACGAGATGCTTTTCTTCAGCTGGTATCTCCCACTGAGACACCCAATAAGCACAATCTAAACTCACTATTGCTTCAACTTCAGAGCAAACATGAGTTACCTAAACTCCATTTCCCAGCAAGCTTGCAGGATATCTTATTAGAGAGATTAGACCTTATGCCTGCACTCTCTGGTGTACATACACTGATTGCCTTTCTGTGTTTCCTTGTCTCCCTGGACCCCTGTTGCTAGGCAACAGCACAGTTTTTTATACTTTATAGGTAGAGCTTTACCCTTGTCGGGCGGGCTCGGCGGGGGCGAGTGGGAGCGGTTGGGAGGCCGATTGCTGGTGGCGACCGGGCCGTGACCGCGATTTCATGCTGGTGGGCCAATTAAGGCCCGCCCAGCGTGAACCACATGCTGCAGCACTCAGTGCTGCCTGTGTGGGGGTATGGGGAGGGCAGGAGGAAGGGAGGGAGAGAGGGCATGTGTGCAGGTGCGCACAGGAAAAGATCCCTGAGGCAGCTTTGTGCCTCAGGGAGTTGAAGGTATAAAAAATCAAAAATAAAGAATATAAAAATGTTATAAAACATGTCCCCTCATGTGACTCTGTCACGTGAGCAGGGACATGTTATTAATGAAAAGTTTAAATTTTTATTTTATTCTTAATTGCTGTTGGAAACCACATCCCGCCTGTGGATGAGGTTTCCTAAAAAGTGCAAAGGCCACTTGGCCTTTTCGCCTGCCTGCCAACTGTAAGGTTGGACAGGCAGTGAAAAATTACATTTAATTGGTACTTTATTGGCCTTAATAGGCCTGTTAATTGTCAGCAGGCGCGCTGCCGAGTCTCGTGCACGCCTGTCAACTGAAATATTGAGTGAGTACGCAATGACATTGGGACACTTGCCCGGCGTCATCGCACGTCATTTTATGCTCGTTCAGGTTGGGCGCATGCCCGCCCGACAAGGTAAAAATTCTGGCCTGTGTTTTTTTTAACTTCACTAAACTACTAATGCCGAGGTAACCCATCTCTTCACTTCAAAGAGTTGTAAAACCTCATTAATAATGCATGAAGGCAGACAGGGCCCCAGGCTTCCTGTCACTCAGCTCACAAAAACTTCTGAATGAAACTAAAATCAGGTTTCACCTTTCCTAACAAACAAATACAAAATATAAATTAAAATTAAAGCTTTTCATTGTTCTTAACAGTATGCAAAGATAACATGGGTGTACAAAAGGACAAAGGAAATGCATCATGGCAAATGAAATGTACTAACATAGAACACCCAGGGTGGAATCGCCCCAGATTTGCACGAAGCGGGTGAGAAAGAAATAGTTTTACCCGTTGGCTGCAATGGTGGGTTTTTGCTCCATATCGTCCCATTCCCATCACCTTAATTGTGCAGTCACAGGAAACATGCCATCTCACTTGTGGGCGACCTCCGCTTTGCCTGCCATGCAGTTACCTCGCCGCTTTCTCACACAGGGCGCTATATATTACTGCAGTCACGCGCACACTTCTCAATGCTTGCATCCCAGGACTGCTCCTATGAAGACATAGCCCCAAAAGCCAAGAAGTGTGCAGCCCCTCAATTCAGCAACACATCTCTGGGATGCCTTCTGGACACTGTGGAGGCCAGGCACGATGTCTTCTACCCCAGGTCTAGCCATAGGAGGCCCATCAGTCTCACCACTCTGGCTTGGGAGCCGGTGGCAGAGGTGGTCAGTGCCAATGCTGCACACAAGAGGTCGACCATCCAGTGCAGAAAACATTTGAATGATCTCATCTGTGCTGCCAGAGTAAGGTAACCATCTTATCACTCTAAACTCTCACACTCACAAGACTCACACATTCACTGGTCTCTCACTCACTGCCAGCTCAAGGGACATCTCCACTCACTTTCTCTCACACACACCCTCACATCTCCATCTGGCCTCATCTCCTCTGGAGGCTGACCCCTCAACCCTCAACATCTTGAGGCCACTTGCACAGATCAACATGTGCTCCCATTCATACCTTGGGATACCCCCCCTTCCCCAGTACAGCCCTCACCCTGCAGCTTCTTTCCTTGCCTTCTCCCCCTTCTCCAAGCAGGCCCTAGCCCTGCAGCCATTGAAAAGCCACCTGCCTTACAGCTGGTCTGGTAGGTAGGGACCTACCTGTGAGGCCCCCCTAAAAGTGATGTGGTGCTGCCTGCGAAGCCTGGTGCTGATGACCATGAGTGCTCCCTGAAGCAAGGTAGGCAAACAGACCCTGAAGTCCCAAGCGAAGTGCAGCCCTCCAACATGCGGATGATCTAATGTGGGGGGATGATTCCGGCGAACAGGGCTTATAATGAGATCCTAAAGTATTGAAATTAGGTACCTGTCAATCGGCGGCGGGAAACGTGTCCCGCCATTGACAGGTGGAGCGGATGATCGCAAACTGGTTTCACAATGGCGTGAAACCGATTTTTGGCCTTTTCGCCATATTTTCCCCCACCAACTGCCATGTTGCCCAATGCCAATGGGGCTGGAAAGTTCCAGCCACAGTGTCGTATATAACCTGGCACAGCTACAGGAATTTTCACTTACAGAAATTATGCCATTTAATGAATGCAACTGGAAGCTATTTAAAGAAAGATTATCTGCAGCATATTTCTCTAATTCAGAAATGGAACTAATTATATTATGAAGGCAACTCAGGCAGAGAAAGAATAAAATATAAACAGAGGGAACAATGAAAAAATGGAAAAAAAATGTAGGAAATAAAAGAAATCAATAAAATTAATGATTCGAAAGGCAGTAAGATAATATAACAAGAAAACTAAAAGCAACAAATTGAAAATTTCGGAGACCTGAATTGAGACAAAAGCAAAATCAGAGGTGAGTTGGATGATGAAATGGTGCACTGGTGCTGGCTAGTCATAGAGCTGATCTGGCTGAATTTTGTGATGATGGGCCCTTTGCTTTAATTTGGATATGCTTCTACAACAAGAGAACCATATTTTGGGAGCTTCGCCTATAAAGGTTGCCTGAGCTGAGTGGGGATATGTCAAATCTTAAAGGGCAGGAGTTCACATTAATTCAGAGCTTGTGGTGGTCAGAAAGCTAAGTGATATTCTATACAGGTGAAGTATGGGCACAATTTTGATGTTAATGAGTTGGAGGTCATGTTGTAGGAGAGCAACAAATGAGTTGGTCCTATTTGAGATTGAAGGCCACTGTCCAGTATAACTCAGTTGCATGCTGGTTAGAGAGAGCTTGCCAACCAGATCAATGCACTCAGTCAGATTCCTTGTACCAATAAGTTTGGACTGAATTTTACTGGGATGACTGAGGTCTCGCTGCTGCCAGGCTGAAGGCAGGAGGCAACCCCACTTAGTTCCGTGGTAGGATCCAGAGAGTCAGAGAGCCAATGAAGTGACCACAGTTGGGGCTGCCATCCCTACCAAGGATGAAGGCCAGTCCCCAAGCACTTCCAGCCCAACCAGAGGGCCAGCAGCCTCAGCAGCGCCACCACTAACGGTGGTCATTTCTGGGGCTGCATTGGCAAGGTAAGAGCTCATTGGTGGCCATGTACCATCAAAGGCAGGGAAGTAAGGTTTGGTGACACAGGGCCTGGCAAGCAGTTCCCAACCATTGTGGGGTTGGGTCAGGGGGTCAGGGGGGTTGCGCTGCTGAGGCCTAGCAGTGCCACTGCTGTGGGGGTGGCCTTTATCACTGGGAGACCGCTCTGTGGGGCATGGAGTGCCGATAAAGGAGACACCTCCACCCCCCCCACCCCCACCCCCACCACCCCCCGGTGCCCGCTGGGAGACTGTTAGGTTTCTCTGGATGGTTCCCAATGTGGCAGCAGGCACCACCCTACTGCTCATACAATGCCCATGGATACGAGAGGAGACCCTTAATGGCCGCTTAAGTAACTTAACTGGGCTCCTACAGGTAGCACCTCTGTTAGCTTTCCCACCCCTGGCAAAATGGCATGGCAGCAGGAAGATGTTGAGTATGCCCCGTGTCATTTTGCCAGCCTTCCCAACTCCCAGTCTGTCGTCAAGGGGATGGTAAAATTCCAGCCAAGCAGTTAGTTTGCTGTTTCAGGAGAAGAGAAAGTCCAGGACCTATTACCTACAGAGCCCATCAAGCATGACACAAAGCTAATCAAGGAACCTTACACTTTCTGGGAATACCCTTTTAAAAATTTCTTACAACCATTGCCATCTTGCATATTTTTTCAAAAGTCACATAGCACAGATTTCTTACAGTTGGATATACGTGTCTACTGAGGAATGGGTTAGCAGCTACCAATGTTCCAGCATGAAGCTCTCTGCTTGTAAGGGATTTCTCAGTGAGATCAGCAGCCATGCTATAGTGGAAAGCTCTGGCCTCCACAATGTTATCACTCAGAGTTTGGTCTCTTGCAAACAATGCCATTACCATGAACTTCCAAATTATACTGGCATCATAGGTGTTTTCTGGATTGTAGTCTGTCATTGATTTAACTAACTATGTCACCATGGGAGGATCTTAATGTATTTATGTTAAGAATGCTATTGTTAACTGAAATATAGTTTTCAAGGGGCTAACTTTGCAATACAGCATTGGTTTGACATGTGCAAATTGAAATTGTGGGAGGTCTTGTGATGCAGTGGGTAGTGTCCCTACCTCTGAGTCAGAAGTTCTGTGTTTGGGTCCCAGCCGGTACTTGATGCCCACAGAAGGTACGTTCATGGTGTGACCAAGCAGGTTGACTGTCAACCTGTGAATCCTTCCGATACACCTATAGCAGTAGGTAAGAATGGGTGTTTCCTGCTCAGCCAGAACCTGCAGAAGGCAACGGCAAACCACTACAGTGCCTTGCTAAGCATAACTATGGACCAACATATGGAAGTCCATGGTCGCCAACACCATCTTAGGGCATGGTACCTGAAGAGAGTGAGGAATTAAGGGTGTATTCACAATAGCCATGGGCCAGAATTTTCCTGTTGGCATGTGGGGGCAGGCCCCGCACGCCCAGATGTAAATTGACACGCGGTGACGTCGGGCGAGCGTCCTGATGTCACCGCGTGCCATCGTGATATTGAGAAGGCGGGCACGCTATATGTTCGGATGCACGCCCGCCATCAATTAACCGGCCAGTTAAGGTCCTTGAGGCAGCAATTGAACTCGATTTTTTGCAGCCATTGCGATCTTTAGGGCAGTCGCATGGTGCAACGGGCAGGCGGGTAGGACACATTTGTATAAACCTCATCCACGGGCAGGATAAGAGGGGTGAGTGGGGTCGTGAATGTGATGTTTGAAGGATTTAAGTGTGAAAGTAACTTTTACTTGCCTGAGTGAGCAGGAAGATTTCAAAACTCATACCAGCTGCTCAGACAGGAGTAAAAGCCTTGGTCAGGATTCTACAGTAGAAATCATTTCTGGGGCCTGCAGCTTTCAGGAAGCCTTCCCTTAGCCTGGGAATGGGAGCTGTGCTTTCCACTGGGGGCACCTCCTCTGAGGAGGAAGGGAGGGCCAGAAGGGGGACGAGGCCAGGAGACCACATTCAGCCTCCAGGGGAGCCACCTTTGGAAGGAAAGGTGCAGGCACAAGGGGTGCAGGGCCAACAGGAAGTGCAAGGCGGAAGGGGCCGCAGAAGAGGCGAATCTCCTCCTGCCAGGGTTTTCACAAGGTGAAGCAGCTACCTCAACATGTCTGAGGTCCAGTGCCGAAGGAAGCTCCATTTCTTAAGGGAGACAGTCACCACCATCTGTCAGATGATAGGCCCTGAGATCTCCACAAACTCTATGAGTGGGCACCTCATGCCAGTGGCTCTAAAGGTCACAGCTGCCCTCAACTTCTATGCCTCCAGCTCTTTCCAGTGCTCGGTGGGCAATCTCTGCAGAGTCTCCCAATCAGCTGTCCACACTTGTGTCAAGCAGGTGACAGATGCTCTACTCAGGCGTGCATTGACTTTCATCCACTTCTGCTGGGATGATGTCAGTCAGGCAGAGCAAGCCAGAGGTTTTCCAGCCATTGCTGGCTTCCCCCGCGTCCAGGGTGCAATAGCCTGCACACATATGGCAATTGTGGTGCCAGCAGGTGAGCCCGGTGCCTTCATCAACAGGAAGGGCTTCCACTCCATGAACGTGCAGATAGTGTGTGATCACAGGATGCAGATTCTGCAAGTCTGTGCAAGGTACCCAGGCAGCTCCTACGATGCCTATGTCCTCAGGCAGTCCCAGGTGCTGAGGCTCTTCAGTGTTCCAGCCCAGCTGGATGGGTGGCTGCTGGGTGACAAGGGCTATCCCCTCAGAAGGTGGCTCATGACGCCTCTCCGCCATCCAAAAACAGAGGCTGAGCAGCGGTACAATAGGAGCCATGCCTCCACAAGGGCTGTGGTGGAGAGAGCCATCAGTCTTCTCAAGATGCGCTTCCAATGCCTGGACCGCTCAGGGGGCGCACTCCAGTACCCCCTAGATCGTGTGTTGCTGATAGTGGTTGCATGCTGTGCTCTCCACAATCTGGCGCTGGAAAGGGGCGATGCAGTGGATGAGGAAGATGTAGACGCAGTTGCTCCAGATGCACACGATGAGTCCAGCAGTGAGTCCGAGGATGAGCACGCATAGGGAAATGCTGAGGGGGTAGACACTGACCCGGGCATAATCCAGAGAAGCAGGGACACCCAGGAGGCATTAACCCAAAGAACCGTTAGCTGCCCACCACTGATGGACCTACAACATACACCAGGGCTGCAGGCTCCACACTCGATGCCTGAGTGCAAAATCAGCCTGGATAATAACATTAACTAAGGCCCTTGTCAATAAAGCTCAATGCCAAACAACTCACTCATAATATCATGGCTTCCCATACACATGCAGAAGTAAGAAATCACCCTGAGGCATGGCAACATGCCAAAATTTATTGAGCAAACAAAAGTAAATTCATAAAGCAAAACACTTTGGACAGCACACCAAATCTTCCACTAAGTACTATGGGCCAACATAAAAGCACCAGTGAGAAACCCGTGGTGTGCGTAAGGTACCTTAAATTTACGGTTATGTGCGCTACATCTAGGTGCTTTCTCCACGCTGGCACTGGCATCTGAGACAGCCTGCTCACTGTGCTGTCCTGTTGGCCTCGATGACCTTGGCGGACGTCCTCTGGCCCGCGGAGCAGTTGATGGCCCCGCCTGGGAGGGAGCAGCCAACTCCACAGCTGGCTTCTCCCCAGTCACCGCAGCCTCATCAGATGCGACGGTCACTGGCAGAGGGGTGGAGGAGCTGCTGGCATCATCCGGGGTGCCCTGAGAGGAGCCCAGAGAGACAACAGGCAGCTGCTGCACTGACATGAAGTAACTTCGGACCTCCCTGCTCACTGTAGATGGATGGGCATCGAGCTGGGATACTTGGTGCCCAGACCATCTCCCACACTGGCACTGACCAGCTGTGGTCAATGCCGCTGTGAGGGCTTTGCTGGTCTGAGCGCAACCCCAGGAGGACCTGATTGGTCTCCTGGAGGTGCCTCTCCATGACAGTCGCCACTCTCCATGGAGGAAGAATGGCGCTCAGCCATGAGGCTCATCACATCGGTAATGCTCCGCATGGACTCCTCCAGCATGGGCACCATGCCATGCATAACCTCATGTATCTCCGCCAGTTCGTCCCAGATGCCCTGCTGCACTTCCAGCGTTCGCTGCCTCACAGACGACTCCAGAGGCACATCATCAGCCACCGACCAAGTAAGCACCTGGTCTCCAGCAGTCCTCCGACTGCCGGCACCCTGGGCACTCTCTGTCTCTGCCCGCACCTCAAGCGAATGTGAAATGCCCTCACATACAATGCCCAGAGACACTAGCTGAAGATCTAATCCCCACCAAGGTGCTAGTATCTGTTCTGGTGCCTGCCTGGCTGAGATGGTGTGACGCTGGAGAGTGCATTTGCTCAGGGGCTTCAGGGGTGAGAGGTGGACACTCTGCCCCCTCCTCCCGGCCCTGCTCCGGTGATGCTGAAAGGAAGAAAAAGGACATTTGATTAGTTACAGTGCAGGCAATGACAACTTGCATGTCACTCCCCCAGATCAGTATGCGCTCATCCTTCCATAATCAATGGTCAACCCATGTTGCTAACTTCAATCATGGAGCATTCAGCAGTGCCATGGCTTCTGTGACACACGTGGTGACCTGAGTGCCCACCAAGCATAGCTCCCCATGGCACCCCAGACTCACCGCCACCAGTGGACCTGGGGACATGGCGCCTCTCAAGGTCCATGGTCTGTTGCTCAAAAGGCGTAAGAATGGCCAACTGGGCCTGGCCTCCGCATTCATTCCGACGCATTGAGCGCAGTCTTTCCCTGAAAAGGAGAGAGGAGCATTGATTAGTGCAGCGTGCACCTGAATTCCCATAACATCCCTGCCAACCCAGCCAGACTGGGGCATTGCAGGACTCCAGTTCCTCATCACCCCACAGCTGCCGCACACTCACCCAAACAAGCCAGGGCTGACTAACCCCACCCCCCACCCCATTGGCCAAATGCTGCCTCCTTCACATGTGGCACCACAAGGTGTCACTTTGCTAAGCAAGGAGGCACAAGTGTGTGGAACGCAAACACCAAAAGATGGATTAGTGGCCCACCAACTGGAAGCTCCCTTCCCAGCATTTTAGCACCATAACTTCAGCATGCTTCACAGTTCCAGCACGCTGCCTAGTTGCAGGCCCTTGACTTTCACCCCCACTCTATACTCTGGGTGTCAGTGTCACACATGCTGCGGATGCAAAACACATCTTAGCTCAACCTTCCCAGGGTGAACTGGGCATGGGCAATCTCTGCTGTCACACCCAGCGAGGGATCCATGCTGTGAGGGATTTAATGACGTTACTGTACTCAGAGTTGGCGGGGGAGGGGTGGGGTTTGGGGGAAAGGGTGACGGCTGCATTGAGTGACTTGAGGCAACATGGTACTCACCCTTCCTGAGCTCAGGAGATCATTGAACCTTTTGCGGCACTGGATCCATGTGTACTGCACCACATCATGGGAGCTGACGCTCTCGGTACCTCCTCTCATGCACATTTGGTCAGGTGGGGAGGCCTCTGCCTCCTGTGCCTCTGAAAAAGGACCTCACGCCGCGCTGCCACCTCCTCCAGGAGGGCAGCTAGGCACTCGTCTGAAAAACGAGGGGCACGCTGCCTCGCTGGCCTACCCTCCGGCCTGGCCTGCCCCCGATGGCCTACCCTCCGGACCTGCCCCTCTGCAGAGCCTTTAGCCCAGCCATTGCAAGCAGCCTTTCCAAGGCTGCCAGGCCTTCCTTTATACAGGCCGTCGGGTCACCACTGTGCCGCCCGCCACCGCCCGTCCACTCCCTACGCACAGGAGTCATGAAGTACGCTGGGCAGGCCTCAATTGGCCCGCCCACTTAAAATGGCGGCACAGACCCGATCGCGGCCGGCAATCAGGTCCGCGCCCGCCTGTGCCCGCTCCCAACCAGCCCACTTGACATGGGGAAAATTCTCCCCACAGTATTGCTGCAAAGGAGCTTGGCTCCATTCCAAAAGTCTCACTTTGCTTTGCTTTGGAGTCAGTTCGTGGCTTGACATACTATTTAATATGCAGAAAAGTCACTTGGTCTGGATGGGATGCATCCTGGGTTACTGAGGAAAGAAAGGGTGGAAATTGTAGAGGCTCTGGCCACAGTCTCACAATGCTCTTCAGATGTGTGAGTGGTGCTAGGGGAGCAGAGCATTGTAACTGTTCTTGCATTTGTGCATTAATTCCCAATTACAATCATTGTAGAAAGTTAGAACTACATTGGATACACAGCACAGAAACAGGCCATTCAGACTAATCAGTCTGTCCCTGTGTGTATACTCCACTAAAGCCTCCTGATGCTTTTCCTCATCTAACACTATCAGTATAGCCCCCTATTCCCTTCTTCCTCATATTCTTACCTAGCCCCCCCTTAAATGTTTCTATACTATTAACTTCAACCATTCCCTCTGGAAGCATGTCTAATAATCTCACCTCTCTCTGGTTCAAGAATTTTCTTCTGACATAGTGTTATTTGATTTCTTATATTGGTGGCCTCTTGTTTTGCTCTCTCTCACAAGTTGAAACATTCGTTCTGTCTACTCTATCAAAACTCTTCATAATTTTAAGCACCTCTATCGGTCACTCTCAGCCTTTCCTTTTCAAGAGAAAAGAGACCCCAGTGTGTTCATCCTTTCCTAATATGTATATGCTCACAATTCTGGTATCATCCTTCTAAAATCTTTTTGCACCCTCTTCAGTGCTTCTATATCTTTTTATAATATGGCAACCAGAATTGTACTCAGCTAGTACATAAAGGCATAAGGGTTGTTTTCATGGTGAGATCTATATTCCTGCAATGTTAATTAATCTCTTCAGCCCAGAAAGGGAACAATTTGAGCTCCTGGTAAATTGTTGTTAGAGATTTTTAAAATTGTTGTATTCATTGTTTTTTCACTTTTCCATTCTTGCTCTTTATTTCCTCACTTAATCTAATCTTTCTTTCCCATTATTTGGGCTCAGTAATATGTTCCATAAACAGGAGCGACTTCCACATAGGGGAATGTAATATCGAGTGTGATGCCATGGGGTGGTGTTTCCAACATCATCACACTGGATTCGAATAAGATACTATGTGGGTGGGGTCAAAGGTCGGAAACCTGGCCGTATTAGGTAAATGTTAATTAAAGTAGTAATTAAGGTCATTAACGACTCAAATGAGTGCCATTAGATGCTCTGAAGGCAATTAAACAACTTTAGAGTCAGAATCACGCCATATGGGGAATCCGTTTTTTCATGGATCAGCTTGTTAGGACAGGTTTAAAAGCTGCAGCTTCAACCAGAGTCTCCGCCATGCAGTTAGTCCATCAGTGACTGCAGGGAGTGCACATTTGAATGAGCAAACTATCTATTCTGATATCATTTAAGGTAGAGGCCTTTTCTTTGCTGCGGAGTGCTCTGATGAGTGCTGGATTTTGCTCCTGCCCACCTCCCAGGGCTATAAAATCACTAAGGCAGATGGGCATTGTGGTCTCTGTGGGAGACACAGCCTCAAATGTGGAGGAGGAGCAGGAAGAGGAGAAGAAGGAGGGGGAGAGTGAAAGGGAGAAGGGCAGAGCAAGAGCTCCAGGATGCACTGCATGAAGGGGACAGAGCAGCAGACCCCAAGGGTCAAGGGGCACTCAGAGACCCTCAGTGGAGGCACAGAAAGTCTTACGCAGCCCCTACAGTCTACAGTAGAGATAGAGCTACCTGCAATTGACCAAGACTCAATGCAGGAGCAGAGTCAGGCTTTCAAGAGTCACAGTAACATCACTCTGTGACACGCTCGCAGGGGAGATCTTATCCAACTGCCTAGGGGGCACCTGATGCCTGTCGCTATGAATGCGACTATCGCTCTCAACTTCTTTGCAACAGGCTCATTCCAGGCAGCCTGTGGAGACCTTAGTGGCATCACACAGCCTGCTGCACACCACTGCATAAAGGTCTTCACAGATGCAATGTTCCAAGGGGCTGGGAGTTACATCTCCTTCACACAGGATGTCCAGACTCAAATCGATAGAGCCCACCCTCAAAATTTTCAATCTTCCCTCAACCTCGCAGCAAATTGCAGGGAGCCATTGACTGTACTCACGTCGCCATAAAAGATCCATCTGGACAGCCCTGCACCTTCATTAATAGGAAGGACTTCCACTCACTGAATGTCCAGGTGGTCTGTGATCATCATCGGCAGACCATGCAGGTATGTACAAGGTACCTGGGCAGCAGTTATGACTCCTACATCCTTCAGAACTCAGAGATACCAGACCTGTTCAGCGGTCCTGATTCCCTGGATTGATGGCTCATCAGTGACAAGGGGCATTCATTAAAGAGATGGCTATTGACACCTGTGAGGGTGCCCAGAACTGAGGTGGAAAGGAGGTACAGTGAGAGCCATGCAAGCACCAGGGTCATAGTGGAACAGACCTTCGGTCTCCTGAAGATGCGATTCCAATGCCTGGGCAGATCTGGAGTACTCCCCCTCATGTGTGTCCCTGATGGTTGTGGTTTGCAGTGCACTTCATAACCTCGCAATCCAAAGAGGAGACGCCCTGGTGGATGAGGCCATGCCAGATAGGGGCCAATCCTCACTGGATGAGGGCGATGATAAGGCCAGGAAACACGGAGACGCTCATGTGTGAAGGCCCTGGCCGTGATTGCCTGGAAGGCCGTAACACCAGGGATGGCTTAATACACTAGAGGTTTCTATAGTCTGTGATTCCACTGGATCAGAAATGCTTGGGGGCCATCTGGATGATCCTTTGCCCATGTGTAATGAGTGTGTCCTGTCATTGTCACCTCCACACTCAATCCACTTCCATGCATGGACACACAATTCCTCCTGCCCACCCTCAAAATTTTCAATCTTCCCTCAACCTCCAGATACTATTGACACAGCCACAGCACATAACTAAACCTTTAGCATGCGGGTATGTGAGATATCCATTTATCTACAGACTTTAAAGGATTACTCACAGCAAGAAATCAGTAACTCATCCATCTGCCCCCCATTGTGACTTATGTGGATATTTAGTTACGTGTTTATAGGTATTCCAGTGCAGTGCTCCCCCATCGCTTGCAGCTGCACTGGAGAGAAGCAGCTGATCTGCCACCCCCCTTGCCCTGGATGACCTCAGCAGGCGTCCTCTGTGCAGCTGCGGCCTTGAGTGGCCCACCACTTTGGAAGACTCCTGCTGAGATGCATGAGGTTCTTCAGTCGCCACGGCAATGGTCGAGGACTGTGTCAATAGCGAGTGGATGGAGGAGATGCTGTTCCTATCAGAAGTGCCCGGAGAAGAACTTCCAGATGGTCACAGCTGCTGCTCACCCTCCACCACAACGACCACCTGGTCCTCCCTGCCAACCAGTAAGGTTCCAGCAGCTGGATGGGCACCAAGCTCCCAGTTCCCCTGTTGCCCTGGCTCTGTGCCCTGAGTTCAGTGCCAGGGCGATGGTGTGCAAGTCAGAGGGTATTTGCAATGTGCTCAGTTTGCCCTTCCAGGACAGTCACCAGTCTGTCCATGAAGGAAGCTTGGCACTCTGAAGACCAGGTGATGGACAGCTCCACAGTCTGGGCGAGAGCATGCAACCCCTCTTGGTATACCAGTCAAATCTTCAAGAGCCTCTTGCTGGACATCCAGCATTTGCCACCTTACGGACAACTCCAGAGGCACATCATCCAACATGGAATCAGTCTCTTGGTCACTCCAGACACCCCTCCAACTGCCCGAGGCTGCTCCACGACACTCTCTGGCTGCTGCACATGCAAATGTGAAGTGTCCTCACCAGTGTGTGCATGACCCCTGAGCCATGCACTAATCCCTGTCAAGATGCCAGTACCTGTGATGGTGCTTGGTGCTGAGGGATGATATGACGTTGCATCCTCCATGGTTTCTTCCTCCCCCTCAGAATGCCAGCACGGTTTCTGGCAGAGGGTCAGCGGAAGAAGCTTCCCCTGTGACAAAGAGACAGAAGTCAGGGGGTAAGCAGGCATCCAAGACCTTGTCAGATCAGCGCTATTACACGACTCTCATCAGCTGTTCTGCTGTGTAACATGACTGATGATACGGTACAGACACAATGTGCACTTAAATGATCATCTGAAGCTTCATATGATGAAACTTGTCAGGATTCCAATGTATGAAATGTACTCACCAGCCAAATTGCTTAATGCCTACCCTCTATTAAACTTCCACTAGCCCTGTTACCTTTTCTATCTGATTGAGCCTTTTGTCATCTCACCAGGCCAAAACCTTACTGCAATCTCACCTCTGCCTACATATGAACTTACATATGAACATACAAATTAGGAGCAGGAGTAGGCCACTCATCCCCTCGAGCCTGCTCTGTCATTCAATAAGATCATGGCTGATCTGAATGTAACCTCAACCCCACATTCTTGCCTATCCCCGATAACCTTTCACACCCTGTTAATCAAGAGCCTATCCAGCTCTGCCTTAAAAATATGCGAAGACTCTGCTTCTACTGTCTTTTGAGGAAAAAGGTTACAAAGGCTCACAACCCTCTGAGAGAAAAAAATTCTCCTCATCTCTGTCTTAAATGAGCGACCCCTTATTTTTAAATAGTGACCCCCTCATTCTAGATTCTCCCACAAGAGGAAACATCCTCTCCACATCCACCCTGTCAAGACCCCTCAGTATCTAAAAGGTTTCAATCAAGTCGCTTCTAACTCTTCTAAATTCCAGTGGATACCAGCCTAACCTGCCCAGCCTTTCATCATAAGACAACCCGCCCATTCCTGGTATTAATTTAGTAAACCTCCTCTGAACTGCTTCTAACACGTTTACATCTTTATTTAAATAAGGAGACCAGTATTTACACAATACTCCAGATGTGGTCTCACCAATGCCCTGTACAACTGAAGCATAACTTCCTACTTTTGTAATCAATTCCCCTCACAATAAATGATCACATTCTATTAGCCGTAGAGGGAGTGCAGTGAAGATTCAGAAGGCTGATATTGGGGATGGTAGGACTGTCGTATGTGAAGAGATTGGTTTGACTGGGCCTGTATTCACTAGAGTTTAGAAGGATGAGGGGGGATCTGATTGAAACGTACAAAATTCTAACAGGGCTAGACAGACTGGATGCAGGGAGGATGTTTCCCTTGGTTGGAGTCTACAACCAGGGGCCACAGTCTCAGGATACAGGACAGGCTATTTTGGACTGAGATGAGGAAAACTTTCTTCACTTAGAGGATTGTCAACCTGTGGAATTCTCTACCACAGAAGGCTGTGGAAGCCAAGTCACTTAATATATTCAAGGAAGAAATTGATAATTTTTTGGATATTAAGGGAATCAAGAGGGAAAGCGGGAATATGGCATTGAGATAGAGGATCAGCCATGATCAAATTGAATGCTGGATCAGGCTCAAAGGGCCGAATGGCCTACTCCTAGTTTCTATGTTTCCATCTCCCAACCCATGACCTACACCACCTAGAAGATAAAGGGCAGTAGATGCATGGGGACATCACCCAGTTCCCATCCAAGCCACATACCATCATGACTTGGAAATATGTTGCCATTCCTTCATTTCTGGGTCAAAATCCTGGAACTCCGTACTTAACAGCAGCAGTTCAAGAAGGCAGCTCACCACCACCTTCTCAAGGGCAATGCAGGGTGGGGTATAAATGTTGGCCTTGAGGGTGATTCCCCCATTCCATGAATAAATTAAAAAAAATAAGATTCCTTGTTGATCGAGTATTTCCAAGCTGTAAACGATTTCATCGTCCTCTGTGGGCTCTTTCATGACCCAAGAGTCCAACAGAGAATAGGCATGAACGTTCACAGAACTGACAGTTCATAGTCATTGTTGGTGCCTGAGGGAATTTCTGCAGTCGGGCCACCTCTGACCTTCCCCTGGGCGGGCCGGATGTTGCGGGTTTGGCGTAGGTGGTCCTAGAAGCATGCTGAACCAAATTTCAGTGTTTGCCTCCACATGAGCTTTTAGGCTGCAGTGCTTTTGCAAGACAGGTATTCTAGAATGCAAAGGTTTGTAAGGCTCTTTTTTAGGGTGTTGTTATATCATTTGTACTGACCATCTTGATGTTGTTTGCCCTGAGACAGTCCTCCACAGTACATCTGCTTGGGGATTTTGTAATCATCCATGCAGGATGACATGACCTGCCCAAGTAAGTTGAATTTTTGGAGGGTGGTCTCCATGCTGGTGTGCCCAGCATGATGAAGGACCTCATTGTTTATGATTTTGTCCTGTCATCCAACTTTCACGGTGGACCTCAGGTGTCTTTGGTGGAAGAATTACAGATCTTAGGTTATTTAGAATGGAATGGCACCTTTCTGTGGCAAGCTCGAGCATCTCCAGCACTTGACTGATTTCATGGATGAGGGGGTTATCTTATGAGGAAAGGTTGAACAGGTTGGGCCTGTATCCATTGGAGTTTAGAAGAAAGAGAGGTGATATTATTGAAACATATAAGATCCTGAGGGGATATGACAGGGTGGTTGTAGAAATGATGTTTCCCCTTGTGGGAGTGACTAGGACTAGGGGACACAGGTTAAAAATAAGGAGTCTCCCATTTAAGATGGAGCTGAGGAGAAATTTTTTCTCTCAGAGGCTCGTGAGCCAGTGAACCATCTTCCCCAGAAGGTGGAGGCAGGGTCACTGAATATTTTTGAGCCAGAGGAAGATAGATTCTTGATGAATAAGGGAGTCAAAGGTGTTTAAGGGTTTGTTCAGTAGGTCTCACTAAGAGTTTCAGAGTCTTGTGAGGTTGAACAGTAATGTTTATTGGTAACAAATAACTATTTACATACATACATACAAAGTATAGCCCAAACTAGAAGCTAACTCCATGTTGACACCTACATGAGTCTTTCCAAACAACTCTGCCTCCTGTCTACTGTCATGTGACTCTACATCATACTATGGATGGTACTGTTTTCCAGTCCCACATTAGCCCTTGCTCTGCCAAACGCCCTTATACTAACCTCCATCCAAGTCTTTACCCAACATATTTACAGTCGATCTTCAGCTGTGTTTCAGTTCGGCACTTCAGTCAGGTCTGGATGCTGCTCCTTTAGCTTTTCAGATTCTGTGTCCTTCACCAGCTTCTTCAGTTCTGGGTTCATTCATGAGCTGCCACCATGTTGTAAGGGTTTGTTCAGTAGATTTCACTAATAGGTTGAAAGGCTTGTAAAGTTGAACAGAAGTGTGCATTGGTAACACATAACTATTTGCATATGTACAAAGTGTAGTAAACGGGTCTGGCAAATAAATGGTTAATGTGGGGCTGAGTACAGTACCCCCACACAGTGATGTAAGAGAACATATGACTTGCACCTAACAGTCAATAAAGTGTTGGACAGAGCTGTGTGTAGAAACAAGCATGGAGACAGATCCTAGCTTGGACCTTTATTATATCTATGTATTAGCTTCTAGTAGTTAATAAATATTTACTGTTGAACTACCTAACACTATGAATATTTTAATATTTTACCAAACAATGCCCAACCCCTTACAACACACAGCATAGCCCAAACTAGGAGCTAACTCCATGTTGACTGGTATTGGAGTCTCTGCATACAACTCTGTTGCCTGTTTACTGTTATGTGATTCTCTGCATCATTCTGTGGGTGGTACTGTTCTCCAGTGGCACATTAACCCTTGCTGTGCTGAACACCCTTACACTACAAGGAAATAAAAGTATATGGAGAGGGGGCGTGGCAGGCAGGAAAGTATTGTTGAGACCACAATCAGACCAGCCATGGTCTTATCAAATGGTGGAGCATGCTCGAGGGGCCGAATGGCCTTCTCCTAATTCGTATGCATCTGTGCAGGGACTTCAGGGAGGTGGGAGTTGGAGTTAAGATGTCACCCTCGTGCAGTTTATGGATGTGGGGACAACTCGGGCAACAACTTAAGGATTTTTTGCGTTTAATACAGCCTGTAGGCCTGTTGGGAGTTGCTGCTCGATTTACTCATAAACAGCAGCGAATGCTGTTAGCTTCACTGCTATTTGCACAGCAAAATCCAGTCCAATTGAATTAATTCATAGAAACATTTTATCCTCTGCCTGTAAACACGAACATAGTTGGGAATGATTGCACATGAATGTGGGGGTGTAGATGAATGAATTAAGGTGCACTCCAGGACCTTTCTCATTCCCACCTACCTCATGATCTTGGTGTTTTACTATTGGCCTCTCCGCTGTTACATCCCTTTCATGTGCACATCAGTAGGACGCGCAATATCTAAAATAATATCAATAACTAAAAGAAAGCGGAAACTCGTTTATAATTGTATGTATAGTTGCGCATCAATGAGTTAACGTAACATTTATCCGCTCCACCACGCCTCCCATTAATTTACTAATCTTGTTTATTGGAAACTGCATTCATTTTAACGAAATTTCAGATTCACACAAAAAATGGCTACAGCGAACCAGGATAGCTTGCTGCAAAACGATAAACATTTCAGGAAAGTAGATCTTGGCCAAAATAATTCTTCTTAAAAATATACCCGCTCAGGCATTAGTGCACAAAAAGTGAATCTATTGCATCGTACAGGATTGCAATCTTTGGCTTTTAGCCACCTAGAAACCGACCTTGCTGCCAATTTACTCGATCCTCATATTTTAAAACTAGATTGAAGTTAATTTGCTCAATTTCACTGTTTTTTTCTCAATTCCCCCCACCCAGGTTTTGCACTCTGACGGCTTCTAAAGTGCACATCCCAAGGACCGATTGCTGCATTCGCACATTTGGCGCTCCTTAAGATGATCGCACATCATTTTGCAGCATCAGAAAACAAAAGTTCAAAAGTTTTTTTTTCTGTTGTTGTGGTTTAACTGTTGGCTGGAGGCGTTAGGACCAGAGGGTGATCGCTGGGAACAGGCGCTGACGTTCTGCGCTTTCCCATTAAAGAGCTGACTCACACGGTGACGGCAGAAAGTCAGAGAGATCTTGAGAGAAAGAAGCAGAGAGAGCTAGAGAGAGAGAGAGAGACAGCAAAGGAGATTGGGAGAGGCGATAGCGAAAGGCTGTTTGTGAGTGCAGACTCTCTGGCAGCTGCAGAGAGGACAGTGTCAGCTGCGAGTTTGCCGAGTGTTGCCCCATCGCTCGAGTGGATGATGTCTACAGCGGAGGAGAGCCGAGTGGCAGCGGTAACTCCACTGAAACTGACCGGGCTGGTGTGTGTGGTCCTCTCGCTCTGTTTGGACGTGGTGGCCTTGCTGAGTCCAGCCTGGGTCACTGCCGATAGTCACTTCTCACTCTCCCTCTGGCAGAGGTGTTTCCGACCGGGCTCGGTTCCCGACAGCGAGTGGAGCTGCAACTGGGCTCTGGGCAGCGGTAAGAAGGGGAGACTCAACCCTCCCACGGGTAGTGCATGGTATCCGGGACAGGGCGCAGAGAGGAACAATGTTGTAGGG
Source organism: Cetorhinus maximus (assembly GCF_964194155.1). Taxonomy (NCBI): domain Eukaryota; kingdom Metazoa; phylum Chordata; class Chondrichthyes; order Lamniformes; family Cetorhinidae; genus Cetorhinus; species Cetorhinus maximus. Next base: position 25,711 of record NW_027598235.1, on the reverse strand, counting down.
ACAGATAGGTTAATAGGGAAATGTCATACGGACAGACCAGGGTAACGAACAACTTGACAAGAGCCCTGAGGCAGACAATTTTTGGATATTTGAGAGATTAGCTGAGTGTTGTGAGGGGTTAAATAGCAGAATGCTAGACAGACATAAGACGAAGAAATAGAGCTTTGTAGGGACACTTAAAAAGTGTTCAACAGATGAAGTATTAAACAGAATGGGAACTATACAACAAGGAGGAAATTGTGCCCAAGCAATGAAAGACAACTGGGGAGAACTACTAGATAGAAACATTAACATTTAGAATCAGCAACAATAAGAACACTTACAAGGGAAATTATCATATAGGGAGGAAAACATAAAGGTTTTGTTTTGTTTTGCGGAAATACAGTCATCTTACATTACAGAAACACAAATACATTCAAGCAGAAACAGATATGCATTGGGACATGTTATATACTGACAAACACAAGACACGCAGTAAGACATACCCTACACTGACAGAAGCATAGTCATATACACCGGGACATGCTTTTTTACTAGCAAAAACATTGACGGAGATGTTCTTCACTGAAAAGTTAACGTATAGATTGGAATATGCTTTATTCTGACAAAACGATTCAGAGATTTGTTATAGGAACAGACATGCATTAAAACATGATGTGTGCAGACAAAAATGCAACCACGAGGAAACATATGAGCTGAAGCACACATATACACATATTAAATCCCGACAGAAATCAGATGTTGGAATGTGTTATATACTGATAATGATAAATAAACACATATAGGGTGATATATACTGACAGATATTCAGATATTGTGAAATTAGACTAACAAAAATACAGGCGAACTGAAAGGACTATGCTAACAAAGTGATGGGTGGATACAGTAGGCAATATTAAATATTATCAGAAATGAAGATGAAAATGAAGATACCAACCAGTATGACAAAATGTCTAACAAGACAACAGACCTACAGAAATCAAACACATAGACAAAGATTGATAATCGCACTGACATAAATGCTGTATGAACTATACACCTGCACATATAGTGAACACTAATATTGACCCTAGATACAACCTGACAGAGGAGAGATTGACAGAAATAATAAAGGAGGCAGAAAGAAATTGAGATTGTGAATAACATGAATATGATACAGAGACTGAGAAAAATAAAACCATAGAGATTGAAAGAGACATAATATGAGGGAAATACAGAATGTGAAAAAATACAGAATGTGAGAACAACATAAATGAAGGAGAAATATAAAACTTGTGAAAAATGCAGAATCATAAAAGACACAAAACGCATGAGAAATGCGAGATAAATTCAAAACAGATTGAGAGAAATATGTGAGTATCCGGGACTGAAAAAATAGCGAGTAAAACAAAATGAAAAAAAAAACATAGAAATAGAGGTGATATAAATAAAGAAAAGCAAAAATAGAGACAGAAAAATGCGGAAAAGTGATATAAGAAATACTGAGAAGAAATGGATAAACTTAAAAAGAAGCGGAAGAAACAAGACGCAAGGGCAAGTTTATGCTGCTTTAGGAACTCAAACTGGTGTCAGCCGGCCTGCTAAAAGAGGCCTGGCACTATAAGACTTCAGTCTGCTTGATAGTTTTCTAAGTTTTTCTGTCACTTTTGTGGATTTACTGTGAAAACTATCAACACAGAAGTGAAAATATAACTGCAGCTTAAAGGATCTTTCTGACAATTTTATTTGTGGGCGACTATGTAAAAGCAGTTTAAGAAAAATATAGAATGACTGATGACAGACATCCAAGCTAAGAGTGAGACCGAGATTGCCAGAAGCAATTGTATAGAGTGTAGATAATGGGTGATACCATACTCATCACTGCAGCCTCTATTTAGTTATGCGTTTACAGTTTGTTTCTGCGTGTTTATCTTTACTATAGTGAATTGTCAACAAGTCTTTATAAAACACATCGCCTTCTCAGGGACCTATTCATGGGCCTCAACTTCTATGGCTCCGCTCTATCTTCCTTGCTTTCATTTCGCCTTTGCTCGGACGCTTAAAAATGCCTTTATCAACAGTTATTTGCCTCTATTCATTCACCTGAGGTCACAGGTGAACAATGGAGGGTCGCCCAGGATCCTATCAGCTGCGATTTTCCTTCCCCCAGGTTTGCTGAGGAAAACAATTGTCGATTTCTTTGGACCTTTTCCCGGGCTGCCTGTGGGTTAAAAACATCAGACAATGTGGGCTTTAGTTTTGACAGTGCAGCGTGCCGCTCCCGCTATACTTGCCATTTAATAGCTTTGTTGCTTTAGAAAAAAAAAGCCTTGTGTCTGATAATTAAGTCCCACAAAGCTCGACGGTTAGCAAGCTCCTGGGTCCTATTTATAAAAAGATGGATAATACACTCTTCCTAGATTAAAACAGTCAATTATTGGGGGGGGGGGGGGGGGGGGGAATGGGGGCGGGGAATTGAAAGGAAAGCAGTTGGCAGGGTTGTGTATAGCAGCAATTACTGACAAACTGCAGCACAGAGGAAAACAGTTAACCATTCCTCCCTCCCTACTGGCAAGTTCCTCAGAAACTTCTTTTTAAATCGTATTGTGCACTAGCCCTGGCCACTTAGTGCTTCTCGCACGGGCATTTTTATTAAACGAATAAAAAATTGCAGTGGCGAAGGGAGGGCCAGGAGTCTCTGAACTAAAGCGAACCGAGCTGAGTGGACTCTGGACGTCAGTATGCTTGATGAACCGGCGCCAGTTTCCTATCATTTCTCACATGATGTCTTGGGAAACAATCTCGACGCTTCCTGTGTGTAGTATTTGGTTTAATTCGGAGCAAATTCGCCAAAGAGAATCCAGAAACTTTAAGAAGAATTGATGAAGAGTCCATTCTGACGCTTCTGCCTATATCTGTATTGCGATGACACTTAGAGATTGAAGGTAGACAATGAGTCCGGGTATACCGGGTTTAAGCACTCTCGACTATGGAATGCGGTTTTGAATCTACTCCACAATTTAGAGATGTTTCCACTCTCTCATCATTCAGCACGTTTAGCCCAGTTTCCAATGAGGGTTGTCACGCCACTCAAATCTTTGCAATATTTTCACACAAATTAGCAGTCGCTTGAGGTCTCTCAAGGGATCACAGTAAAACAATAACTGTGCAGGAGAAAGTCTTTTGTGTTAGAGACATTGGCCCTGAAATTGCAATGCCGATCTGAAGCTAAAATAGAAAGTGGCAGTCTGGACAAACAAGTTTTATGTTAGAATTCCAAGGCATAATTTCAGGACTATTGTTCAGTTGTAATAGGAGTTTTACTTTGCATTTGAGTGGGGATTGCTGCAATGCTCAAACATTTTATATGGTATATACTGATGCTCTTCAGAATGACCAAAAATAACATTTTTATATGTTTAATATTAGATTAGTGCACATTATTAAGATTGTACTTCTGAAATAAGAAATATTACAGATTGATTTATTGCAAAATCCATGTAGGTTTCCGAAAATGATATATTCCACAGCTCAATCATCAAAACATAAGTAATAAAATCATGAGTTAGTTATTTCAAGGCTGTTTTAGCAGGGAATATTTTACACATGCAAGGTTTTTCACCTTAACCTATTTCGTTAGTGTTGTGAAGCATTTGAATCTTTAAACCCTTGCCGTCAGGTACACATATCTGCAAAGACGGAGAAGCACGTGACAGCTCGGTGTGATAGCATTAAACAGAACATTAACAGAATTACCTGGAAAAACTCAGCAGGTCTGGCAGCATCGGTGGAGAAGAAATCAGTTAACGTTTCGAGCCTTCACGGCCCGGGCTGGGAAGGCTCGAAACGTTAACTGATTTCTTCTCCACCGATGCTGCCAGACCTGCTGAGTTTTTCCAGGTAATTCTGTTTTTGTTTTGGATTTCCAGCATCCGCAGTAGCTTTTAGCTTTTTGTTTTTAAACAGAACATTGTTTGGGGCAGCTGTGCCACAGTTTTCAGTGGGTGATATTCAGTGGTTAACAGAGACACGGCAAAAATAACTTCAAGGAGATGTGAGCTCTGAAACTGAGAATCTGTTAGCAGCATCAAGCTTCGCTGTGAGTGAACATGAATCATGATTTGAGGTATCTTAGTTTGAGACAGGATTAAAAAGGACAAAGAGGTTGTGCTGTTGGCATCAGCCTCCTTGTGAAAAAGGAATGATGTTAATGAGGTGTCTTGCTGAAAATCGCATTGTCTGGTGAACTCTTATCTCGTGTTCACCAGTCCTAAGTAAAAAGGGCACATGACTAATCCACAGGTATGGCAGATTCAGCTCTTAAAACTAAGTTACTGTTAACAAAGTTTAATCATAACTCGTACTTTTGTTGTACATGGTGCCATTTTATGACGTTAACTTTCTTTACCATATTTTCAAACAGCCAGTTATTGCTGCAAACATTTTTCAGGAAACGAAGTGCTGAGGGTGGGAATTCCTTTGAGGGTTCCTGTACTCATGATCTAAATGAGGAAGACGAGTTCACAAGGGGATGATAAATGCAAGTAGAATGCAATGTGAGGAATTATGCCAGCAGCAATCACCACCATGGGACCTGCACTTACAGATGCTGGTAATTTTAAGTAGGCATGTCAGAGGAGAGCTGTCTTTGCCACCTTCACTTCACAAGGGAAGCTATCACTGAGCTGTGCCATATGCTCCAGATTGACCATCAGACAAATACTAGAACAAAGAGGACTCTTTCCATAAATACAAAGGTTATCATAGTAAGATGTTATGCCTTTGGATTATTCCAAGGCATAGCAGGGATATGTGACTATGCAATGCAGCAAGCCATCCACAGATGTGTCAAGCAGGTGATAGATGCTGTGTATGCAATGGGTAACTCGCTCATCAGTTTTCCTGTGGAAAGGTGGCATAAGCTAAAGGGGAATAATGACAGGCTTTACAAGACTGCAGTATGTGGTAGACAGCACCCATATGGGCATCAGGGCTCCTCACATCAACCTTGTGACCTACCTGAGTGATAATTGCTTCCACTCACTTAATGTCTTAATGCAAGTCAGTATCTGTTATTCAAGATGCCTTCATTATGCAGTAGTCAAAGATGCCTGCACTATTTAAAAGTTCAAATAGATTGGGTGAATAGTTACCAGGAAACCAGGGGTATGCTTAACAGCTGTAGCTGATGCTTCACTAAATCCTGATAAGGGTTCATTTTTATTTACTAACTGAATGTGGCTAGGCCAGCATTTTTTGCCCACCCCTAACTGCCCTTGAGAAGATGGGGGGTGAGCTGCCTTCTTGAACCTTTGCTGTCCTTGTGCTGGAGGTATAGCCACAGTATTGTTGGGTAGGGAGTTCCAGAATTTTGACACAGTGACAATAAAAGAACAGTGATATATTTCCAAGCTGGGATGATATGTGACTTGAAGAGAACTTGCAGGTGGTGGTGTTCCCAAGTGCCTACTGCCCTTGTTCTTATAGGACGTAGAGGTCAGAGATTTGGAAAATGCTGTCGAAGAAGCCTTAGCGAGTTTCTGCAGCACATCATGTGGATTGTACACACTGCAGACACTGTGCACTCCTGGTGTAGGGAGTGAATGTTTAAAGTGGTCGATGGGGTGCCGATCAAGCAGGATGCTTTGTTCTGAATGGTATTGAGCTTTTTGAATGTTTTTGACACTGCATTCATCTGGGCAAGTGGGGAGCATTCCTTCACACTCCTAACTTGTGTCTTGTAATTCATGGAACAGTTTTGAAGAATCAGGAAGTGGACTACTCACCATAGAATTCCCAGCCTTTGACCTTGTACTGCTGTATTTATGTAGCTGGTTCAGTTAAGTTTCTGGTTAATAGAAACCCCAAGAATGTTGATAGTGGGGATTTCAGTGATGGTAATGCCACTGAATGCCAAGGGGATATTGTCAGATTCTATTTTGTTGGAGATGGTCACTGCCTCCCACTTGTATAGCAAGAATGTTACTTGCCAACCCAAGTTTGAATGTTGCCCAAGTCCAAATGAATAATGAAAAGTTAGTATGCAGGTACAGCAAGTGATTAGGAAGGCAAATGGAATGTTGTCATTTATTGCAAGGGGAATATAAAGAAAAGTAGGGATATTTTTGCTATAGTTGTACTGGATGTTGGTGAGACCACATCTGGAGTACTGTGTACAGTTTTGGTCACCATATTTAAGAAAGGATATACACGTATTAGAAGCAGTTCAAAGAAGGTTCAGTTGACTGATACCTGGGATGAAGGGGCTATCTTATGAGGAAACGTTGGACAGGTTGGGCCTGTATCCATTGGAGTTTAGAAGAATGAGAGGTGACCTTATTGAAACATATAAGATCCTGAGGGGACTAGGTAAGTGAATACTGAAAGGATGTTTCCCCTTGTGGAAGAGACTAGAACTAGGGGGAGTCAATTTAAAAATAAGGGGTCTCCCCTTTAAAATAGAGTTGCGGATAATTTTTTTCTCTTAAAGGATCATGAGTTTTTGGAACTTTCTTCTCCAGAGAACAGTGGAGACAGGGTCATTAAATATTTTTAAGCCAGAGGTAGATAGATTCTTGACCAAGAAGGGAGTCAAAGGTTATTGGGAGTAGGTGAGAAAGTGGAGTTGAGGCCACAATCACATTAGCCATGAACTTATTGAATGGCTGAGTAGACTCAAGGGGCCAAATGGCCTCCTGCTGCTCCTAATTCACGTGTTCTTATGTATGTTCGTATGTTTGTCTAGATGCATGTATGCACAGACTGCTTCATTATCTGAGGAGTTGCGAAAGAAACTGAATACTGTGCAATTATCAGCAAGTATTCCTACTTCTGACCTTATGATAAAAATAACTGATGAAGCAGCTGAAGTTGGTTGGGCCTAGGTTGCTGCCCTGAGGAATTTCTGCAGCAATAGCTCAGATGATTTTCTTCCAAAAACCACAACCATCTTCTTTTGTGCTTGGTATGACACCAAACAGTGAAGAGTTTGCCCCCAATTCTCATTGACTTCAATTTCACTAGGGCTCCTTGGTGCCACACTTTGTTAATTGCTGCCTTGATGTCCAGGGCAATCACTCCCATCTCGCCTCTGAAATTCGTTCAACTTTTTAGTCTATGTTTGGACTAAGGCTAAAAGGAGGTCAAGAATTGAATGGCCCTGGCGGAACCCACACTGAGCAATGATGAACAGGTTATTGCTGTGTAGGTGCCTCTTGATAGCACTGTCAATGACAACTTCCATCACTTGCTGATGATTGAAGTAGACTGAGAGGGCATTAATTGGCTGGATTTGATACATCCCGCTTTTCATGAATAGAAGACAATTGGGCAATTTTTCACTTTGTCAGGTAGATGCCAGTGTTACAGCTATAAGAAAAAGAAGCAGGACTATGCCATACAGCTCTTCAAGCCTGCTCCGCCATTCAGTAGAATCACGGTTGACCTGATCTTGCCCGAGGGCCCCCTGCCTGTTACCCATAATCCTTGACTCCCCTATAGTTCAAAAATATGTCTAAAGCTGTGCCAGAGGTACAGCTTGTTCTGGATTATATGTCTTCAGCATTACTGCTGGGATGCTGTCAGAGCCCATAGACTTTGTGTTCTAGTGCGCTCAGTCATTCTTTGACATCACATGGAGTGAATCGAATTATCTGAAGACTGGCATCTGCAATTCTGGGGTGATCAGGGGAGGTATTACACTTTGGGCTGTAGATGGTTACAAGCAGTTCAACCTTGAGTTTTGCACTTAGGTGCTGGGCATTGCCTCTTTGAGGATAGGGATATTCATGGAGTCCTGCAGGCTATAAGATAGGGCTGCAGAATTTTGATTTGATCTGTTGGTTGTGGGATTGCAGAGCTCTGTCTATAGCATGCTGCTTCCGCTGTTTAGCACGTTTGTACTCCTGTATTGTAGCTTCACAAAGTTGGCACCTCATTTCTAGGTATGACTGGCGCTGCTCCTGGAATGTTCTCTTACACTTCTCATTGAACCAGGATTGGTTCCCTGGCTTGATGGTTATTGTACAGGAATAGATATATCAGGCCATAAGATTACAGATTATGATGGACTACTATTCTGCTGCTTCTGATGGCCCACAGCACCTCATGGATGCTCAGTTTTGAACTGCTAGATCTGTTCTGAATCTATCCCATTTAGCATGGTGATAGTGCCACACAACACAATGGAGGGTGTCCTCAGGATGAAGACAGGACTTGGTCTCCACAAGGACTGTGTGGTGGCCACTATTACCAATACTGCCATGGATAGATGCATCTGCAGGTAGATTGGTGAGGACAAGGTCAAGTAGGTTGTACCCTCATGTTGGGTCTATCACTACCTGCTGCCGTCCCAGTCTGGCAGCTATCTCCTTCAGATCTCAACCAAGTTAATCGGTTGTGGTGCTACTGAGCCTCTTGAAGATAGACATTGAAATCGCCCATCCAGAGTGCATTTTGTATCCTTGCTACTTTCAGTGCTTCTTCCAACATGGAGGACTATTGATCAGCTGAGGGAGGGCGGTAGGTGATAATTGGCAGCAGATTTCTTTGCCATGTTTGACATAAGGAGAATATAATTGGACATAGATAGGCTAAATGGATGGACAAAGATCTGGCAAATGGATAATGTGGGGAAATGTGAAATTGTCCATTTTAGCAGGAAGAACAAAAATGCAGCATATTATCTAAATGGTAAGAGATTGCAGAGATCTGATTAGTAGAGGGATCTGGGTGTCAGGGAATCACAAAAGGTTAGTATGCAAGTGCAGCAAATAATTAGGAAAGCCAATAGAATGTTATCATTTATTGTGAGGGGAATTCAATACAAAAGTACGGAGATTATGCTTCAATTGTACAGGGCATTGGTGAGACTACATCTGGAGTGTTGTATACAGTACTGGTCTCCTTATTTAAGGAAGGATGTAAATTCGTTGGAAGCAATTCAGAGGTTTACTAAACTAACAAATGGAATGGGCAGCTTGTCTTATGAGGAAAGGGTGGACAGACTAGGCTTGTATCTGCTAGACTTTAGAAGAGGAAGAAGTGACTTGATTGAAACGTATAAGATCCTGAGGGGCCTTGACAGCGTGGATGTGGAAAGGGTATTTCCTCTTGCAGAAGAATCTAGAACTAGAGGTCACAGTTTAAAAATAAGGGGTTGCCCATTTAAGTAAGAGGTGAGGAGAAATTTTTTTCTCTTAGGGGGTCGTGAGTCTTTGGATCAGTCTTCCTCAAAAATTGTAGAAACAGAGTCTTTGAATATTTTTAAGGCAGAGCTAGAATAATTCTTGATAAGCAAGGGGGTGAAAGATTATCAGGGATAGGCAAGAATGTGGAGTTGAGGTTACAATCAAATTGGCCAAGATTTTATTGAATGGTGGAACAGGCTCAAAGGGGCCGAGTGGCTTACTGCTGTTACTAATTCGTATGTTCATATGTCAAGAATAAACTAAGTACTTAATGAGTGGGAGGAGCAAATGTTTTGGAAGGCTGCTACTCTGTAGCTCATGTCTTAATGGACAGTTCTGGGTGCAGGGTGCTGTAGTTAGAGCTACATCTGGAAAGGCAGTGACTATCAGCATGTGCCTGCTAACTGGCACTTCAATCCTTAAACAGACTGATCTGGATGAATGGGATTCTTAAGAAGAATCAAGAAGAACCAGTTTGATCTTTCCTTTTCTCTTATCGGATTTCTGATGCTGGGCACCCCTGCAGGATGGTTTACCATTTGCATAATTACATATCACTGATGTGTGATAATCCCACCATAAATATTAGAACTAAAACTCTGACCCTGTCAAGTTCAACAGACTCTGGTAAGGAGTGTGTGAGGAGACAGGCAACAATGCCATAGTGAGATGGGGACTGAGTGAGCAGCAAATTAGGTTCACGTGGAAATTTGGTGCATGGGGGAAAGAGGTGTGGTATACGTCGGAATTATTCAAAGTTAATTAAGAAAGTAATTCAATTAAGTTAACTAAATAACATAAGTAACAATGGCAGGACAGGTGTTATGTTGCAGCTGTGGAATGTGGGTTCTTTTGGACGGCAAGGTGATCTAAGACAAACGCGTCTACAGAAAGTGTGAGCAGTTAGAGGAATTCTGGATTAGGATTACTGATCTGGAAGCCAAACTGCGGACACTGCACAACATAAGGGAGGGGGAGAAATGCCTGGGTACTTTGTTCCAGAAGACAGTCATACCTCTTAGAATAAGGTCATATGTTTTGGCCAGCAGTGAGGGACAGGGGGATATGACCATGAGTGAGGCAGGTAATGGAATCAAGCAGACAGTAGTGGAGGAGCCTCAGATTTTGCAATTTTCAAGCAGATTTGAGGTGTTCACAGCCTGTGTGGATGAAAGCGAGGTCTACAAGGTGGATGAGCAGGCTGGCCATGGCACCATGACATAGGAAGCTGTTCAAGTAGGGGAAGCAAACAGGGACAATGTGGTAGTAGGGAACAGTATAGTGGGGGGTTGATTGACACTGTTCTCTGCAGCAAAGACTGAGAGTCCAGAAGGCTGTGTTGTCTGCCCAGTACCAGGGTTCAGGCACCTGCTCAGGGCTGGAGAGGAACTTACATTGGGAGGGGGAGGATCCAGTTGCCATGGTCCAGGTGGGTGTCAACAGCATGGGCAGGACAAGGAAGGAGGTTTTGCATAGTATGAGAAACTAGGCACCAAATTAAGAAGCAGAGCCTCAAAGGTAATAATCTCTGGATCATTACCTGAGCCACGTGCAAATTAGCATAGAGCAAATAACATTAGAGAGATGAATGTGTGGCTCAAAGACTGGTGTGGGAGAAGTGGGTTCCAGTTTGTGAGGCACTGGGGAAATACTGGTATTGGGGAAAGTGGGGTCTGTACCCTTGGGACGGACTATACTTGAACTATGCTGAGACAAGTGCTCTTGCGAATCACATAACTAAGCAAGTAGAGAGGGCTGTAAACTAAATAAAAGCCGGGGGGGGATGGTGCTGAGGGAACAAGCTTGAGTAGATGTGGCAAAACAAGGGAAGATTCAAGGCAGGAGACCATAACAGTAAAATGGGAAATGAGGGTCATAGATTAGCAGGAAGGGGCAGAGAGATAAAACCTAAGAATGCACCAATAGTCAAGATTAGGGGCGGAATTTTCCCAGATTTGCACTAAGTGTGGTAGCAGGACGGCAAAATGGCATTCCACCTGCCAATGGCGATGGTTCATTTTCATGCCGTATCGTCCCAAGCCCGCCACATTACTTATGCATTCCTGGGAAACATGCCATTTCCATAGTAGGCGGGCTCTCATTTGCCCGCCCGCCAACACCCCTGGCGTTGCATCATGCTGGCCGCCATGTTTAAAAGGCAGCCGCTAGCATAGTGCCCATCGCCACCAGCCTACCACCGCTGCCCGGGACACATGGCCAGCTAAGGAAAAAAGGCAGCAGCCGACGCTTCAATGACGGGTCCCTCGAGCGACTGCTGGATGCCGGGGAGGCCCACCGGGATGTCATGCACCCCTGCTCTGGCCGCAGGATGGGCAGCAATGTGACCAATCCAGATTGAGAGGCGGTGGCAGCGGTGGTCAGTGCCAACGCTCTTCAGAAGAGGACAGCCATCTGGTGTCACAAGAGGGTGAATGATCTCCTCTGTTCCACAAGGGTAAGTCACTCTTTTCATCACTCCCAACTCACACACTCACAAACCCATCACACATCCACAGAGCCCTCACTCACTGCGAGTTCAAGGGACATCACCATTCACTCTCTCACACACACCGTCATTGTCCTCATCCCAGCCATGAGACCACTTGCCACCTGCACAGGCCAGGCACATTTATCATCTGTCCTGGCAGGCATCCTGCATATACATTCTCCATTTCTATCCATGCAGGACAAGCTGCCACATAACAAAAGAGAGAGAATTTGCAGACCGGTGGCGAAAAACCTAAAATCAAGGTCCTCATGGACTTTGACAACAGAGCCACCCAGCTGGCTGGCCACGATCTGGACCGGTCCTGTGCTGACGGTGAGGTCGGCGCTGTTCTACCAAGTGAGGATCCAGCAGTGCAACATCCATCAGACAACCATGCTGTGAGTGATGTGTCCTGTTTCACAGGCCACTGCCATGCACTAATTATTTCCCCTTGCTTCCACAGGCACATCTGGGAAACAGCTGACAGAGTCCATGACCCAGGGTCTCCATTCAAGCTCCGAAGAAACCTCTGAAGAGGAATCTGAAGGCACCCCCCCCCTGAAATCCCGTCACAGCGCTCATCCACACCCTCCACCAGCGCAGAGACACACACCTCGGTGAGACCTTGCATTAGAGTAGCCCCAGGATCACAATCTGGTGAGCACATCACACTTTCTGATCTACAGCAGGCAGAGATTTTCCAGGTGTCCGGCACTCGGAGGACTGCTGGAGGCCAGACATTGCTGAGTCCGAGTCAGATAATGAGCCTCTGGACTCGGTCATGTCACAGTTGCTGGAGCTGCAAAGGCAAGCTAGGGAACATCAGGAGGGGATGCCCACTGCACTCCTCAGGTTGCAAGGCACGATGGAGAAGTCTGTCCGTCTTCAGGCTGAGGTCATAGCACCGGCATGCCAATTCACCGAGGTCAACACTGGTAGGGTGGCGGTCGCCATGGATACTTTGGTCTAGGACTTCGCTCCTGCACTGCTGCATGGGCTTAACTCCATTGCTGAAGCCATATTTGGCCTCCAACAGTGTGTGCGTGAGAGGGGTGCCAGGCAGCTCGATCTCACTCCAGCTACCCCTTCTTCTCAAGGAGTCAGCCTGGGGTCCCCAGGCACCCATAAAGAAGAGGATCAGCAGGTCCACACTCCAGGCCCATCATCCAGGTGACTCCGAGAGTTTCTGGCCTATCCGACTCCCCGCTTCCTGTGACCTCAGTAGCTCCAGCTCCACAGGCTGAGGGCAGGTGCCACTGCCACACAGCAGGACCCCAAATGAAGGCCGAGGCCCTCCAAGTCTCAGCCCTCCACAGGACGCCCACCAACATCATCACAGCCAGGGTGTCACGGTCGGCAGGCTGCCTCCGCCTCTGCTGTGGATGCCTGGGGAGCGCCAAGACATAGCGGCAGGGTTAGGAAAGCTAAGGAGAATTAATTGCACACCTTGGGCATGAGTGTTAATCACTTGTACATATGATTCACTATTGTCAATAAACTCCCAAGAATGTCTCCCTGCCTGTGGCTCCTTGTTCTGATGAGCAGTGTTCTTGTCACTCAGATGTGAAACCTTTCTGCACAAGATAAATGCAGGTGTCTCAGTCCAGGGCCTCTTCCTTGTGCTCTGTGCAGCCTTCAGACCAAAGTGATTGTCCAACCTCACACTTCCTGGAAACATTACTGATGCCTGCACCTCGGCGGTGCTTGTCATTGCTGCCAGAATGTAGTGGGCAGGTGCCACCGTGTTCCATCATGCTGTTGGCAGCTTTAAGGAGGGGCTGGCCCCCATGTCTTCAGCATCTGTGACTACTGATGCTGTGCTCCAGCTCCTGAAGGACTCAGGTGCTAAAGGCAGACAAAGCATCAGATGTTTCTGAAGTCTCATGGCTGTGTCTCTATGATATGACCCTGACCACGGAGCGCAAGTGAACTGCCATCCACCAGACAGGAGTCAGACACTCTCAGAGGCTATGTGAAGATTTATGGAGTCTCCTCACTGCATGTTGTCATTATTCTCCTACAATTGAGTGACTATTAGGCCCTCCACTGCGTCTCCATGATAGGACCATTCTCACAGAGGGTGTTCCTAAACCAGACTGGAGTCAAATGTTCAAAATGCGATGTGAGGGTCTATGGGGTCATCTCACTGCATGTCATCATCATCCTCCACAAATCTAGCAGCTATGAGGGCCCCCCGAGTGCGCCTGCCTCATTTAGCCAGTGTGAGCACCTCATCTCCATCATCATTGCCTCTGAAGATCTCCTCACCTTCATCCCCATCAGCGCCCTCCTCATCAGAGGAGACATGCAGCTCCTCCATCTCCTCATCTCCTCCAGATCGTCTCCCCATTGGAGTGCCAAGTTGTAAAGGACGGAGCAGACGATGACGATTCATAACACTCTCTGCAGACTATATTGCAGGGCTCCACCAGATTGGTCCAGACCCTGGAACCTCATGTTCAGCATCCCGATGGTCTGCTCCACCAAGTTGCGAGCTGCTGCATGAGCCTCATTATAGAGTCATTCTGCAGCAGTCTGAGGCTGCCGCCCAGGGGTCATCAGCCACGTCCTCTGCGGGTAGCCCTTATCCCTGAGGAGCCACCACTGCAGCTTCTGAGGACCCTGGAAGACTCCAGGGATTTGTGGCCAAGAGAGGATGTAGGCGTCGTGCACATTCCCTGGAAACCGTGCGCACACCTGCAGGATGCATTTCTGGTGATTGCACACGAACAGCACATTCAGTGAGTGGAATCCCCTGCGGTTGATGTAGTCCACCGTGTGTAGCGACGGAGATCTGAGCACCACATGGGTACAGTCAATCGCGCCCTGCACCTGTGGGAATCCTGAGGCCCTGGAGAAACCAATTGCTCTTGCATCCTGGCTGTCTTGGTCCTGGGCAAAATGCACAAAGTTGTGTGCCCTTGAGAAGATGGCATCCATAACCTCATGGATGCACTTGTGGGTGGCGGCTTGTGATAGTCCACAGAGGTCACCTGTGGAGCCCTGAAAGGAGCTACTGGCGTAGAAACTGAGTGCCGCGTTCACTTTCACAGCCACTGGCAGTGGATGCCCTCCATGTCCCCTTGGCGCCAAGTCTTGCAGTAATTGGCAGATATGAGCAATCAGGTCCATAGACATGCGGAGTCGTCGGCGACACTGGTTCTCAGTCATCTGCAGGACTGGCAGGCGGCGTCTATAGACCCTGGGTGTCACTAGGTGCCGACCAGCCACGGCTCACTGTCGCTCCTTGGCAGCATATGCGGAAGCCCCAGCAGCCCCCTCTTCATGAGGTTGCTGCTCCTGCCTTTACACGGCCAAGTGCCTCAGTTGCTCTCTCCTCCGTCTTCATCGCTCTCTGTAGGCCATCAGGCATACAGCTAGGTCACTAGGAGCCATGGTCCTGATGTGATTCACCTGCGGCATGAAAGAGAGAGACATGGTTACCATGGCTGTACTTAGCACCTTTCCTAGCCCTGTGTGACCGTCCCCTAATGCTTCCCGGAGAGTGCTGGTCACTCTTCGGATAGCTAGAGATGAGTGCGCTGCATGGCTGCCCTGTCAGCCTGTGACGTGGGGGAGACTGCTCCTAACCAGGATGCTGAGATTGCAAGGGGCTGTGAGCACCCCCAGCAGTGACTGCTACATGGCCAGCGTTGGTGAGGAGATTGTATAACGTGTGCAGTCCAACTGCCCCGCGGTCCAGTAAAGTGATTGCGGGCTCGCAGTCTGTGCCGGGGCAGGTGGGGGTGTGGGGGCGGGGGTAAGATCTGGCACTTTGATGCCTCCGTGTTGCTTGCATGGGCGGGCAGTGTAGGAGCCCAACCCCAATCATATCACTGTGGCTGCGCCTGAACTGTCTCAGTTGCAGAGGAATGGTCAGTTTATACAGGTGTCCCTAATGCGTGGCCACTTCCCTCACCTACCCTGGCCCCCACCTTGATTTCTTGTGCGTGCGATCCAACACCAGGGCAGCAGTCGCCTCCGATGCTGGGCAGCAATTGCCCCCGGACAACCCCCAACAATAGTTGGCTTCAGGGCTGTGCAGCAGTTTCCCCCCGACAACAGTCGCCTCCATGACGGGGCAGCACTTCACCCTGGCCCACCTGCGCCCCTGATGCCTGCAAAGTAACAGGCGACCCTGGTGACTGGTGGAGAATACTGCTGTTCACTCACCTCCAGTTCCCCCGAAGTGAAGGCCGCTAAGTGTATGATGCCTGCGTGCTGTTGTGAAACACATCGACATGCTTTCTCGCTGACGTGGACGGACGATCCAGCGGGGGTCCAACAGCCTGGTGGGATGGCCCTTTAATGATACACTGATGTATTACAATGAGCTCCCCAGTGACCATTGGTGGGAAATGCGGCCCGCCGTTGGCCAGCTGAGTGGACGATCGCGACCTGCCTTCCCACCGTCGTGAAACAGGTCCTGCCATATTGTCCGTGCATGCCACCTATCACGCCCACCACCGGCTGGCACAGAAAATTCTGCCCTAGATGTTACAAATATAACAAAAAGACAAAACCAAAGGCTCTGCATCTGAATGCGTGTAGCATTCATAACAAAGTAAATGAATTGATAGTGCACATTGAAATAAATAAATATGATCTAATAGCTATTACAGAGGCATGGTTGCAGGATGACAAGGATTGGATCCTGAATATTGACAGGTACATGATATTCAAGAAGAATTGTAAGCTAGGTAAAGGTGGAGTGGTAGCACTGTTGATCAAGGATGGCATTGGTGCAATAGTTCTAGATGACCTTGGTTCAGGAGATCAGGATGTAGAATTGGTTTGGGTGGAGATGAGGAATAGTAGGGGAAAGTAGTCACTAGTAGGAGTGGTCTACAGCCACCTAATAGTAACCACAATTTAGAACAAAGTATACAAGAATAAATATTGTGTGCTTATAATAAAGGGATGGCAATAATCATGAGTGATTTTCATCTATAAACCGGAAAAATCATATTGGCGGTAGTAGCCTGGATGAGATAGTTTCTTAGAGCAGCATGTTCTGGAATCTGTCAGAGGGCAGGTTGTATTATACTTGGTATTGTGTAATGTTACAGGATCAATTAATGACCTCAGTGTGAAGGCACCCCAAGGTAGCAGCAACCACAATATGATTGAGCTTTACATCCAGTTTGAAGGGGAGAAGAGTGGGTTTAAGACCAGTGTTTTAACTTAAATAAGGGCGAGCATGTGGGCATGAGAGCTGAGCCAGCTGAAATGAACTGGGATACTAGGTTAGAGGAGAGATCAATAGAGAAGCAGCGGCAGACATTTAAGAGAATATTTCAGAATACTCAGAATAAATATACTCCTACGATAAAGAAAAATTCTAAAGGGAGGACCCACCCGTGGTTAACTAAAGAAGTTAAGGAAAACATCAAACTTAAGGATAAAGCATATAACTGTGCAAAGGTGAGTGGCAGGTCAGATGATTGGTCAGAATATAAAGAACAGCAGATAATGACTAAAAGGTTAATCAGGAGTAAGAAATTAGAGTATGAGAGGAAGTTAGCTAGAAATGTAAAAATAAATAGTAAGAGTTTATACAGGTATTTAAAAAGGAAAAGGGTAAGTAAAGTGAGTGTTGGTCCTCTAGACAGTGACAGTGGGGAGTTAACAGTAGATTATAAGGAAATGGTGGATGAAATGAACAAATACTTTGCTTCTATCTCCCCTACAGAGGATACAAAAAACATTCCAGCAATAGCTGTAAATCAGGAGGTGGAAGGGAGAGGGGAACTTGGTGAAATTATAATCACTAGGGAAGTGGTACTGAGCAAACTGATGGAGCTGTGGGCTGACAAGTCTCCAGGTCCTGATGGACTTCATCTTAGGGTCTTAAAAGAGGTGGCTAATGAGGTAGTAGATACATTGGTGTTAATTTTCCAAAATTCGCTAGATTCTGGAAAGGTTCCATCAAACTGGAAGGTAGCAAATATAACTCCTCCATTCAATAAGGGAGAGAGGCAGAAAAAAGGAAACTATAGGCCAGTTAGTTTGATATCTGTCATGGGGAAGGTATTAGAATTGATCATTAAGGGTGTAATAGCCGGGCACCTAGAGAAACTCAAGGTAATCGGGAAGAGTCAGTATGATTTGGTGAAAGGGAAATCATGTTTAACCAATTTATTGAGTTCTTTGAAGGAGTAACATTCGCTGTGGATAAAAGGGAGCCTGCAGATGTGCTGTACTTGGATTTCCAAAAGGCATTTTATAAAGTGTCACATTAAAGGTTATTGTGGAAAATAAAAGCTCATGGTGTAGGGGCTAATGCATTAGCATAGGTAGAAGATTGGCTGGCTGGCAGAAAACAGAGACTATGCATAAATGGATCTTTTTTTATTGGCAGGATGTGATGAGTGGAGTCCATGGGGGTCTGTGCTAGGGCCTCAACTTTTTACAATTTATATCAATGACTTAGATGAGGGAAGTGAAGGTATGATAGCTAAATTTGCAGATGACAAAAAAAAGGTAGTAAAGTATGTTGTGAAGACATGGGAAGGTTGCAGATGGATATAAATAGGTTGAATGAGTGGGCAAAAAATATGGCAGATGGAGTATAATGTGGGAAAATGTGAAGTTGTTCACTTTGGCAGGAAGAATAAAAAAGCTAAGTATTAATTAAATGGAGAACAGCTGCAGAATTCTGAGGTGCAGAGGGATCTAGGTGTTTTAGTGCATGAGTCACAAAAAGTTAATATGCAGGTACAGCAAGTAATTAAGAAGGCCAATGGAACACTATTCTTTATTATGAGCTAATTGAGCATAAAAGTAAGGACGTTATGCTTCAGTTATACAAGGCATTTTTAAGGAAGGATGTAAATGCGTTGGAGGCAGTTCAGAGGAGGTTTACTCGATTGATACTTGGAATGAGCGGGTTGTCTTACGAGGAAAGGTTAGATAGGCTGGGCTTGTTTCCACTGGAGTTTAGAAGAGTGCGGGGTGACTTAATTGAAGTATAAAAGATCCTGAATGGCATTGACAAGGTGGACATGGAAAGGATGTTTCCTCTTGTGGGTGAATCCAGAACTAGCGGGCACTGTTTTAAAAATAGATGTCGCCCTTTTAGGACAGAGATGAGGAGAATTTTTTTCTCTCAAAGGGTTGTGCGACTTTGGAACACTCTGCCTCAGAAGATGGTGGAAGTGGGGTCACTATATTTTTAAGGCAGAGGTAGATAAATTCTTGTTAGGCAAGGGAAGCAAAGATTATCGTGGGTAGGTGTGAATGTGGAATCTGAAACACAAACAGATCTGCCATGACCTTAATGAATGGTGGAGCAGACTTGAGGGGCTGAATGGCCTACTTCTGCTCCTATTTCGTATGTTTGTACGGAGCCCACTGTGTCAGTTGCCTCAGTCATGGTGTTCTTGGGAGAACCCACATCAGGATTTAGTTCTTCTGTTCTCAATGGCTCCCCTGAAGCTGCCACTTTCTCTGTGGTGCAACCGTTCACACAACAGCGCAGAGATGATGAATATGTACGCTATACCTTCATTGACAACAGCTGCAGCATCTTTATGCTGTCCTAAGAATGCCCATGAGGACCTTTTGGCTATCCATCAAGTGTCTCCTGAAGCTAGGCCAACTAGGGTATTGATCAATTGTCCATGCATTTGAGAAAGGTGTCAGACTGGAATCCTAGGCAGATACTTTTTCTGCCACTTCATTTTACTCTCCCATTTGTAATCTGAGCTACCCATGATTCTCCTTCCACATGTCCATGTCCTGAAGGCTCCAAAAAAATTGGACCTGTGCTGCTCTGAGGTGCCCTGTTCTTGGCTGCCACCAGCTGTTTCTACTTTGTCCTTTGATAGATTCAGGCCAAAATATTGCTTGAGACACTTTTTCAAATTGTGTCAGCAACTCTACATGTGGCGCTTTAGGGATTATGTGTGTTGTTTGCATTGGTTGTGGGTAGCCTTTTCTAGAAAAACGTACAACATCCAGATGATCTAAGTTGGCAGAGCACCCAGACTACCAGCTGTTGTGCCCAGTGCACATCCCTTCATTTGGAATGTAATCCAAAACTTTCCATGTAGATTCTGGAGTGCAGATTCAGAACACCCCCTCCAAAGCTTATTTGTCTCACTGCAGGATAAATGCATACCAATCAAAAATTGCATTGAACAGCTTTTCTGCAAATTATATGAAAAGTAGAACACTAATGCATGACCCGTCCCCGGTAGGTGTTGTAACTTATATTTTTGGTTCATGTAATGCACATAATACCCCATGCTAATGAAGTGTACAAAGGTGTATGCAGTATTATTGGCATTCTCCCAATAAACATTTTCTTTTTTGGTGCTCAGGCTACTCTTACATGGGTCACTTCATTGGCCCTTCTACCTAAAACCATGCAATATGCACTTCTGCTTTCACTAAAGGTTGATCTGCTCCAGAGTGTCAGCAGCCTTTGCTGCATCTATTGCATGACTAACACCTGTGCCTTCTGTTGAAATGAAACTCATGGCCATAATTTTCACACCAGCTTGCGGGGGTGGGCCCGGCACGCCAACGCGTAAAATGAGGCGCGGTGACGTCTGGCATGCGTCCCGACATCAAAGTGCGTCATTCAGATCTTTTGCGCCCGCCGTACTGTGAAAGCCCTGTTAAGTCCATTAAAAAACCAATTAAAGTAATTATCAATGCTGTCCATCCACCTTAAGGTTAGCAGGCAGCCAAAGAGCCCAAGCGGCCTTAGCGTTTTTCAGGAAACCTCATCCACTGGCAGGATGAGGTTCCCTGAAGGTTTTATTAAATAAATAAATCATTTTTGCACAATTCATAAACATGTCCCAGATCATGTGACACTGTCACATATGGGGACATGTGTAAATAATTGTAATCTTTCTTTATTAAAACTTCTCAATATGTACTTAATCTCCCTGAGGCACTGAGCTGAGTTTCAACCCCTGCCTTACGCCACCCATGGCTAATTGCCCAGTTCACAATGCCTGATGTCCACGCAGTGACAGCCAGCTGCAGTTAATGAGAAGGACCCGCCTCACAATTTTCAGTAAAACCAACTCTCCCTGTGGCCAGCATATGGTGCATACACAATGCAGTGTGTCACGACTCACTGGGGATAGTGCACTGTAATATCAAGTCCCACTGCTCCCCGAGCCAAGACAAATGTGAGAAGTTTGATTAGATCACCAAATTGCCAATTCTACCTAACTGTTTAATTTAGGTTAACAGAATATGAGCACCAGGCTTGTAAACTTAATAATTAAATAACTGTTTATTAAACAAATTGACTTTAATCAGTAGCAAAAGAAAGAAATATGAACTGCTAACTTTTAGCTCCATAACTTAAATTCTACCACTTCTTAACCCCATAAACACACACACACATAAGACATACAAAACATGGATTTTAAGGGTGAGATAAAACAGTTCAATAGCACCCATCCGGAGTGAAGGATTCGATGGGTTGATTTTGATTGATGTCTTCCCAAATCCCTTGCAGCTCATTGTTAATGACACAAGATGGTCTTCCAGCACTTCCAGTCGATAGTTCACTGAATGAAAACTTGCTTTTCAATGTCTCTACCAGTGATTTTCGCCTTTTCCACTTGACAGGGGTTTTTTCAGAAAGAGCAGGTTACAGAGATACGAAGAAAAAGTCAGCTAGCTAGCCTTGTAGATTTACTGCAATCGTACACACACAGGAGAGAGAGGTTTTAGGTGTGTTTTCTCTGCAGGCTAGGATCTCTCTGCTCACTGCTATCACACAAAACCCTGGTCACCTGATCAGGAGTCAATTAAAATGTTGTTGCTAGACAGATCCCCTTAGTTCATCTAGAACACCTCTCCGGCACCAGCCTGTTCACTTATAGCACTCTGTGTTTCAGGATAGCAACATTGTAGATATTCCTCATCCTGTTCCAACAAACATGTCTTTCAACTGCAGCCATGGTAGTTTTTAAAGCCACAGTCCAATTTTAAAGCCACAGTCCATAAATAAAAATAAAGAAATAGGTTCTTTACATGCCCCCATCCTTAAAATGGATGAAACACCGTTTAAAAAATGTGTTTCATCACAAGTGACACATGGACAATAAAACACGAGACTTACATTCATTCATCCATCCTTTCCCCGATATTTATTTCAGTAATTTACACCCGGGATAATACAACGGGGATCACATTATCTTTACTGGCAACATGAACAATCTTTACACTGAATGGCTGAAACAATAGACTCCATCTGAACAGTCTCGCATTTCGCGTTTTAAACGTCTCAATCAATGCCAGTAGATTATGGTCAGTGTAGATTAGTGTTTCTTTGTTATTGTGTCAGATATAAAATTCAAAGTGTTGAAGAGTCAACAACAATGCTAGAGTTTCTTTTTCTATCAGAGAGTACTTCTGCTGATATTGATTTAGTCTCTTGGAAAAGTACCCTACCAGCTTCTATATCCCTTTCCTTGCTTTTGGATTTTGCTCTATTTTCTTGACCTTTACTCTTGCCCTGTTCCGTATCATTACTACTGGGTTTAACCCAGTTTGGTTTGTATATTTGTTCCCTGCCTCTGCTTCTTGAGTTCACATGTTTTCCCTTTCTTCACTTTTTCTTTTACCCTATCTTTACTTCTCGGTTTGTCCCTTTTCCCTTCGTCTTTGTCTTTACTCTGTTCTCTATCTTGACTTCTAGGGGGTTTTGATTTGACGCTTTTTTCTCACTCTCTGCTTTTACTTCATTCTTGACTTTTAGATTTCGATTTGGCCTGCTTTGCTCTCTATTTAGTTTTACTCTCTTTATGATCTCTACTTCTGGATTCCGCCTCTTTCCCATTACTTTGCTCTGGATCATGTGTGCTGAATTTTGACTTGATTTGTTTCTCCAACTCTTTTCCATTAGTCTGCTCTCACAGAATCACAGAATCATAGAATCACACAGCACAGAAGAGGCCCTTTGGCCCATCGAGTCTGCACCGACATGTAAGAAACACCTGGCCTACCTACCTAACCCCATTTACCAGCACTTGGCACATAGCCTTGAATGTTATGACGTGCCAAGTGCTCATCCAGGTACTTTTTAAAGGATGTGAGGCAACCCACCTCCACCACCCTCCCAGGCAGTTCATTCCAGACCGTCACCACCTTCTGGGTAAAAATGTTTTTCCTCACATCCCCCCTAAACCTCCTGCCCCTCACCTTGAACTTATGTCCCCTTGTGACTGACCCTTCAACTAAGGGGAACAGCTGCTCCCTATCTACTCTGTCCATGCCCCTCATAATCTTGTACACCTCGATCAGGTCACCCCTCAGTCTTCTCTGCTCCAACGAAAACAACCCAAGTCTATCCAACCTCTCTTCATGACTTAAATGTTTCATCCCAGGCAACATTCTGGTGAATCTCCTCTGCACCCCCTCCAGTGCAATCACATCCTTCCTATAATGTGGCGACCAGAACTGCACACAGTACTCCAGCTGTGGCCTCATCAAGGTTCTATACAACTCCAACATGACCTTCCTACTTTTGTAATCTATGCCTTGATTGAGAAAGGCAAGTGTCCCATGTGCCTTTTTCACCACCCCACTAACATGCCCCTCCACCTTCAGAGATCTATGGACACACACACCAAGGTCCCTTTGTTCCTCAGAACTCCCTAGTGTCATGCCATTCATTGAATATGTCCTTGTCAAATTACTTCTTCCAAAGTGTATCACCTCACACTTTTCGGGGTTAAATACTACTCTTACTACTTTACATACTCCTGTTTTCATTTTGGGTAATGGCCCTACACAATCTACTAATACCCCTCCGAATGGTTCTTCAAAAACTGCTATGGGTATTCAAGGTACTGGTTTGAATACATGTTGAGGTTTACCTGCTACCTGGCATGTATGACATGTCTTACAATTTTGCACTACGTCCTTATGAAGTCTTGGCCAGGTAAAATGTCTGTTTATCAATGCTTGGGTTTTCCATATTCCTACATGTCCTGCCATCGGGACTTATTGGAGTTATTATACAAATCAAATTGTAGCTTTAACTACAAATAAGGGTCTGGAGGTAAACACTGCTGTGAATGTAGGTGAAGTGAACAAGGTAGATGAGAGATATAAAGGGTTTTTGTCTAAAGGGAAGATAATCCCCTTTTCATGTGCTACTTGCAATATCTCCTTACAATATTTGGGCGGTACCGCTATCTGATGAACAACCACCCATTCCTCATCTGCAGGTCTGTGAGGGTGTCTTCACTTCCTCATCAGAACTCTTTTTAAGGTAATAGCACTCCAGAACTCATTCACCTCAGCTTCAGTGTGAGCTGACTGTGCTAACTTGTTTAACTCTGGATCTGCTTTCTGAGCCTCGATTAATGAAGACATGCTAAACATTTCCTTTTATTTATCCTCACCCTTAAAGAAAGTTTTGGCTACTCCAAAATCTGCTCATGTTATGACTTTGACCCCTGGTGATGGACTTTGTTTAGCCATTGCTCTGGTCACCACACACAATGGAAAAATACCAGGGACTTGTTCTTGTAACTGCTCCATCTATTTAGCCTCTCTCAGACTTTCCATAATTATGGGCAAAGCTATAACCTTCATACTTGCCAAATCATTCCCCAGGAGTAAATCAACTCCATCCACGGGTAATTTCTTAACCACTCCCACAACCACCGATCTGAGCAACAAATCACACTCTAATTGCACTTTGTACAATGGAACCAGGATATACTCTCCACTTATCCCATTTACCAATATTTTAGCTTTCATTGAGCTCTCTGGGGGGGAAAATAGGTCCTTCTCCAGCAAAAGAATTTGAGTAGCTCCTGTGTCCCTTAATATAGTTATGGGTGTATCTGTATCATTTGATGAAAAAGGGGTTATCTTCCCTTTAGACAAAAACCCTTTATATCTCTCATTACCTTATTCACTTCACCTACATTCACAGCAGTGTTTACCTCCAGACCCTTATTTGTAATTAAAGCTACGATTTGATTTGTGGCATTTTCTTTCTGAGTTCCCTTTTCAGACATTTTCTTACGAACTCCAATAAGTCCCATTGGCTTTCCTTGCAACTTCCAGCATTCTGAACGAATGCATTCCACTTTATTATAATGGAAACACTTAGGCCTTCGAGTTTCACCTCCACCCTCAGTACCTCCCTGATCTGGGGAGGAGATCTCAAGGTATTCTCAGCTATCCATTCTTTACCCTGGTTACTTGCCTTCCTTTCACTCACCCACTTTCTATCCTTTTCAAATTTATGGGGGTGATGGAAAAAAGATTTAGTTTTATGGATCAGCTCATAATTGTCAGCTGTTACTGCTGCCTGTCTAGCAGTTGCAACTCTTTGGTCTTCCACATGAGTTTTTATTGCCGAAGGTAAGGAGTTTTTAAATTCTTCCAAGGGATTTGTCTCTCTGAGGGCGTCATTGGTTGTTTCAACTCTTAATGCTCATATCCACCTGTCAAAACTATTTTGCTTAAGCCTTTCAAGTTCAATGTAAGTTTCCCCAGGCTGTTATTTCAAAATTTTGTCTATATGCTTCAGGGACCAATTCATATGCAATTAAAATGGCTTTTTTTCACCACGTCATAATCCCTAGAAACCTCCTCTGACAGTGAGGCATAAATTTCCTGTGCTCTAGCTGTCAATTTGCTCTGCATAGACAATGTCCAGTTTTCCTTCAGCCAGTTCATCTGTTTTGCTACCTTCTCAAATGAAATAAAGAATGCTTCAACATCTCTTTCTTCAAATTTTGGAAAAGCTTGTACAAATTTAAACATCTCCCCACTGGATTCTGGTCTGGACATAAGTCCTGCCTCACCTCCAGGTGTCTCTTTTTAACTGCCAGCATTCTAAGCTGGAATTCTCTGTCTCTCTCTTTTTCTCTTTCTTCCTTTTCTAACCTCACCATTTCTAATTCCCTTTCTTGTTTCTTTCTCTCTCCTGCCTTTTTCTTTTCATTTTCTGCTGCCTCTAACTCAAGCTTTTTTTTCATTTCCTTTGCTTGTTCTTCATTTCTAACTGAAGTCTCATTACCTCCAAATGTGACTCACTAGTGTCAAGTATTACTTCACT